>NW_010558165.1:1497-7779 GCF_000687285.1 Phaethon lepturus | reverse complement strand
TGGGACATGGTTTAGGGGACATGGTGGTGTTAAGTTAACAGTTGGACTTGATGATCACAAAGATCCTTTCCAACCGTAATGATTCTGTGATTTAGCTGCTAGCAGCAAGAAGCTTCCAAGGGAACAAGTAACAGAAGTATGTCCTTGCCTCATGTAACTCCTGGGAAAGCAGGGCTGTGATTCTCACAGCATGTTTACTGCGATCACCACCTGGAGGCCTTATCATTGCTGGCAAGCTCAGTCAGCACTCCTCTCCTCCCGCCTGACTGCTGGGGAAGACATCTGAACAAGAGCAGACCTCCCTGTTTCAGATGCTTGAGAAACTGCAGCACGAAGACACCAGCTCAGTCTGTCCTGCACAGAGGTGTGCTTATCCCCAGCTCCATGCAAATTCATAACCCAAAAGCTTAGGGCAGATGTTCACTTTGCCAGTTAGCCATCCGCAGGTAAGTGCATTTTCTGAAACATACACAAAGGGCTACCACATAAAAGGTAAATTTGATTTCTTTTTTAAATTGAATTTTAGACTGCCATGTTTCACTTCAAATTACTGAAAGTGAGGTGGTTTTTTTTTTTCGTTTGGTAACAAGCTTCTGAAAAGCTAGACACATCATAGAAAGGCAATTCCCTCTCAGCTAGGTAACCCACAATGGTAGATGTGAAAGGGTAAGAACCTCAGTGAATGCAAAAAGTAATTATTTGCATCATCTTTGGATTTCATCTAAGTTCAAGGGAATTCCCCTACCTACAGGCTAAAAAAAGCGGGGGGGGGGGGGGGGAAACCAAAAACTCTGTGAGGGGGAACAACCAAAACCCATCAACAGCACAATACAAGCAAACAGATTAAAACTGGGTTTACAGCAAGTCTAGGAATCAACTATTGTTTTCAATCTCTTCCTTACAGTTTAGGGAGTATGTGCTGTAAACACTCACTTCATGTATCAGCCAACTGGCAGTGTTGGCAACCAGTACAACCCAAGTGTTCTGTTTTTATGTTATCTGAGTGACTTCTAACCTGCGCTTGCACAGCTCTGCTCAGCCAGACCTCAGTGATAAATCAGGACTGTGCATATTTGCAATGCGCACTCTTCCTGAGTTACCCCTGACATGTGCAAGTAACAGGGGTGGGATTCTCTTCTGACAGAGTGCCCCTGAACAGAAACAGTGTCCAGAAACATGCACTATAGTTAGAGCTTCACTCATGAGTTCAGAGGGCAAACCACATTGCTTGAGCTCTCTTAGGCACACTCACTCCCTAATCTTCAGCTTGAATTCCTTCCTCATCTTTTACATGTCAATTAGAAATATCAAAATAAAAGCCAAGTATTAGCTGCATAAACTAGTTCATCCCCCAAATCCAATTTAAAAAAGTAAAGTTCAGCGATGACACATGCCTTATGCATGAGTGTGGGTATCCAAGTGACAAAGTAGTCTAAAATCTACGCAGAACCCTGTGTACAGGTTTTACTGACTGTACATTCAAATAACTTCACCAACTTTGACTAAGAAACACCTGGCAAACCGAAGATTCCTTTCATATTTGTAAACCAGCTGCCATTGATTCAAGTCACAGTAGCCCATCTTGAACTCATGTCCTAGCATAGGCAAACACCTATGTTCAATGAAACTTGCAGTAAACTGATGTGCTCAACTATGTATCTGAGCAAGAACATTTTCAACGTTCAAAGTTTTCTTATAAACCCCTAGAAATAGAGCACACATGTAATTAAATAAATGCCAACCTTAGCCAAAATAAAATATGATCTTAGACTTAAAGGTTTCATTATTTAATAAGCTTCTATACAACTAAAATGTGACATCAGAGGTGGTTCCATGGTGGACACTGTATGTCTCTTAGGTCCTTTGGCAGGGGCATCAATTATTTAGTACACCTTCTGAAAGAGCTAGAAAAGTAAATTAGAATGTTCTTAGACTTGTCAAGTAGCAAAACTTATGAAAGAGATATTTTATCAGCATGTAAACTAATGACTTCTGCCAATCTGTTCAGTACTATGGAACAGATTTCCACATATGCTCATTAGATTGTCTTCCAGCTTCTCAAAATGAATTTTATGAAACATTCCTTCAGGCTCAGATATATTTGCATGTTCTGATTTCATAATAACAGCATTTTTTTCCTTCAGAAAACTCATTTGATTCTGCTGCAGATTACTGTTTTTAATAATCTCTTCAAAAAAACCCCCATACATTCAAGACTTCATTACCACAAGGTAACTTATTTGATTTGCCTAGTTTCTCTCACTCCTCCGACTCATTTTGCAGCCATGTTACCTCCTTATTGTAACTTAAGTCTATGGCATTCAAAGTAGCCTGAAGTTTCAGTGTTAATACCAAGCACTAAGGTCTAGGGAATCATTCCTTCAAGCCAGAGTGTATTCATTCCCTTTCTCCAATACAGATCATCTTTCACCTGCTTTCATCAATTTTGATACTTTACTGTCTCCCTCAGCACTTAAATGTAAGAGAAATATTGAAAATCAGACACATCATTCATGTCTAAAAAGGTTTACAAACAAGATCTTGAGAACATTCTAAGTGAGGAACTGCTCGGTTTCCATTTAATCTAGTCCAAAGTAGTAGTAGTATAATGTACTCACTGCTTTTAAAGATGCTGAACTTCTTATATGCTGAGAAGCGTCAGTTATCACAACTGTTTACCACAGGATCGCAGAGGAACAGACTTGCTGCATCAGGCACAGAAAGCGGCAGGTAGCAAGGGAGCTGACAGCAGTGTCACTGCTGGAATTCCAGCTCATCATAAGCAGTTTCAAACTTGCCAGCACTGGCAAAATGGATAACAGACACAGGTGTCTATTTCTACACTTCAAGAATTTATTAAAAAACTTTACCAGACAGTTCTACATGCAGTAATTGTCCCATTTTTGAACATCAAGAACATCAAGTTTATCAAATTAGTCTGCAAGAGCTTTTTATTTTTTTTCCCCTCCTTGGGCCTTTACTTGTAAAGGCAAAATTTGTGAGACAGTATTATTCACGTAACTCATGCCCTCCTTCCAAACTCATACCATTACCTGACTTTAGCAGAATTATTGAGTGGTGCACAAACCAAAAAATGGAACACAAACAAGAAGTGCATACTTTCTTTTGGCCATTTACAAATATGGCTAAAGTAGAAGATTTGGTGGAAGTCAGGTGAAGGTAGAAGTGCTAGAGTGGTCAGCAACTCCAAATGCTTTACCAGCCGAGGTTGAAGTGATAGGTCCAGGAATGTCCCATATGAATGAAAAGTGGGAGAGGGAGGGAAGAACAAAATGTGTTTAAAGTCACTGCTGAATAAAAGCCTTCTAACTTGAATTGGGCAATTAGGGTTGATTTCAAAGTCTTCAGTGGTACAATATACCAAGCTTCCATTGCACTGATCTCCATGTGATCTATCACGTATCATGCACTATACAACGCAGCAGGTAGCTCTGATCCTCAGTTACATTCAGATATACCATTAAGATCTGCTTTGCACAGAAGCATTAGCACATGCTCCTTTTACATCTCTACAAAGGAGGAATCAAATTTGGATTTGGCAGATACATTGGCCTTTTCCTGCCTAAGCTAGACTAGCAATTACTACAACTCTGCACCAAAGCAGCATCATTCAGTGGGTCAGCACTGCAATGGCAAAATTGCTTTGTGTATCTGGATAAAACCAGGAATAGCAGAGTAATCACAAAAATTTTAAATGAGAATTAAAGGTGCATAACTCTTGAGAAAAGCAAGAGAAAATAGGAAGAATAGCAAAGCATAATAGAAAAGCAGTTCCTTAAAAGTATACCCGCTTTTCAGCAACTCTTTTCCTAAAGCTAGCAAGAGGCCACCTAATTCAGAATGCTATTTTCCTCTTCTTTTTTCCACAATCATCTCTCCTGGCCAGGTTATTATGCATCATCCTAAAATGTACAAGCACATCATCAAAATCCAACAGAACACAAGATGTCCCGGCTGTTGGGACTATGTGGATCAACTGGACATGGCCTGAGTGTCTAGCAATGAAGTCTTCATAGCAAGTTAGGGAAGAACACACAGTCAAAAAAAAACAAAGAAAACCTCTCAAACACCCAAGAACAGACTATAAAATCCAAAATAGAAACAGTCTAATATCCTACCACAGATAAGAGGCACAACTAATTACAGTCTCTAGAAAGGCCAGATTCAGAAATGGAAGGAATATTAAACATTTAGTTCTCTCAGACAAGGAAGAAGGACATGACTAATGCTGCATGGTCATTAACGAGTAGGTCATGCACTGGTCTATTCAGATCATCACTTGATGTATTCAGGACATATTCCCTGTGTTTAGATTTATCTCCTGTGCTTAAGCATCTTAGAATCATAGAATCCTGTGACAGTATGAGTGAAAAAAAATCACCCTCATTAATGAAATTAATTTCATTAAAAATAAATTCAATAAATGTTAAGAATTTCTAAACTTTTAAAAATATATTTTTCTAACAAAACAACATAATTAGGGACATATTGGATTCATGCAGTCTATTGCACTTCTGTTCACCTAGATGAACAGAATTTTTAAAAATGCTCAAGCTGTTAGTGACAACATTATGTTACTCTGGAGGAGAGAAGAACTCTTACAGATCTATGATCATGTTCTGATCTGCAACACCTCAAAGCATCTCAGCTTCCTCAGCAACAATGGACATAGCTCTTTTCACTGAGCAATTACGGAACAAGACTGAAGACTGACTTGTACATGACAACGAGAGCTAAAGTTGAAAGCTCTTCACCAAGGTTTTGGAAACGGATCGTGCCACACAAGCAGAACAGAAATGAGGCAAAATGAGGCAAAGGCAGTATACAAGATGAAGCAAGTCTCTCAAGTGCTTAAGACAACTAGAACATAAAAGTGACTCTTGTGAATCAGATGCACACACAAATACATGCTTGTTCTAAACAACAGCACTCGATACAGAAGTTATTAAGAGGATTAAAAAAACAAAACAAAATACAATACTCAGGTTGCCATGAACAACTAAGTAATATCAGATCTTCTGCACAAAGATCAAAGTAAGTTTGGGTTCTTCTCCTTCCTTTAATTCAAGCACACTATTTAAACAGAATGAATCACATAGATCATAGAATCATAGAATAGTTTGGGTTGGAAGGGACCTTTAAAGGTCACCTAGTCCAAACCCCCGCAGTAAGCAGGGACATCTTTGACTACATCAGGCTGCTCAGAGCCCCGTCCAACCTGACCCCTGGAATGTTTCCAGGGATGGGGCATCTGCCACCTCTCTGGGCAACCTGTGCCAGGGTTTCACCACCCTTGTTGTGAAAAATTTCTTTCTTAGATCTAGTCTGAATCTGTCCTCTTTTAGTTTAAAACAGTTACCCCTTGTCCTGTTGCTACAGGCCCTGTTAGAAAGTCTGTCCTCATCTCTCTTATCAGCCCCCTTTAAGTACTGGAAGGCTGCAAGAAGGTCTCCCTGGAGCCTTCTCTTCTCCAGGCTGAACAATCCCAACTCTCTCAGCCTGTCCTCATAGGAGATGTTCCATCCCTCTGATCATTTTGGTGGCCCTCCTCTGGACCTGCTCCAACAGGCCCACATCTTTGCTAAGGGCTCCAGAGCTGGATGCAGTACTCCAGGTGGGGTGCCCCCAGAGCAGAGTAGAGGGGCAGAATCACCTCCCTTGACCTGCTCGCCATGCTGCTTTGCATGCAGCTCAGGACACAGTTAGCCTTCTGCACTGTGAGTGTACATTGCCAGCTCATGTCCAGCTCTTCATCCACCAGTACCCCCAAGTCCTTCTTGGCAGGGCTGCTCTCAATCCCTTCATCCTCCAGCCTGTATTAATACCGAGGGTTGTCCCAACCGAGGTGCAGGACCCTGCACTTGGCCTTGTTAAACCTCATGAGATTCACACAGACCCATTCCTCAAGCTTGACATCGCAGCGCTCAGGCGTGTCAACCACGCCACTCAGCTTGGTGTCATCTGCAAACTTGCTGAGGGTGCACTCGTTCCCATTATGTCATTGATGAGTATGTCATTAAAGAGTACTGGTCCCAACATGGACCCCTGAGAAACACCACTCATCGCTGATCTCCATCTGGACATTGAGCTGTTGACCACTACCTTCTGGATGCGACCATCCAGCCAATTCCTCATCCACCCAACTGTCTACTCATCAAAGCCCCATCTCTCCAATTTAGAGAGAAGGATGTTGTGGGGGACTGTGTCAAAGGCCTTACAGAAGTTCAGATAGATGACATCCATAGCTCTTCCCTTGTCCAC
>NW_010558165.1:0-1157 GCF_000687285.1 Phaethon lepturus | reverse complement strand
TCTTGAACCTGATCTTCTCTTACAGTGGGAGGGACTTTGCTCCTCCAGTCCCTGTCTTGCAGTCCATCCACTCGAGAGGTGTGGGAAGAGAGACTGCCGGTGAAGACCAAGGCAAAGAAGTCATTGAGTACCTCAGCAATCTCCTCATTTGTTGTTACCAGTTTGCCAGTCTTGCTCATCAGGGGGGTACACCTTCTTTCACTTTCTTTTTCTGGCTGACATACCTCTAGAAGCCCTTCTTACTATTCTTTGCATCCCTTGTCAAGTTCAGCTCAAGCCATGCCTTGGCCTTCCTGACCCTATCCCTACACACTTGGGTTCCTCATCGCTGCTTCCACTGCCTGTGCATTTCCTTCTTGCCCTCTAGTTTGCCCAGCAGGTCTCGACTCAGCCATGCCAGCCTCTTGCCCTTCTTAACTGATTTATTACACCTGAGGATTGAGAGCTCTTGTGTCCTAAATGGCAAACACTGATAGGCTTTTATGTGAACAGTGTTTTAATGGTTTTCCCGAAGAAAGAATTGACATTGGCTAGGCATCAGCCTTCCTCTGTATCCCCAGCTGCTCAATACAGAAGTGTGCAAGAAGTTAAAGATACCTTATAAAGATCATCATGTAGCACATTAGTAAGGTAAGTGGGTTGCTTGGAAGGTCTTCTCTCTCCATCTGGCATCATGCCCAAAAAGGAAGAAATCATCTGAAGTTGCTAGGTAGAACTGTCAGTCACCCATGCTGTGGGTATCTGTGTATAGGCATAGGCATGCATGGACACAAAAAGTGTCCTGGCGTACTGGTACACCCGAACTGATCATTTACCTGTTTGCTTCTCATGTTGCTGATTGAGTTTCTGTTGATCTTTTGCATGTGTTATTTGTTATTTTGTTATACCAGAAATGTACAACACTCTGAAAGGACCAATCTGATAGCCTTTTGTGATGGAGTGACTAGCTGGGTAGATGAAGGAAGAGCAGTGGATGTGGTTTACCTTGACTTCAGTAAGGCTTTTGACACTGTGGCCCATAACATCCTCATAGTGAAGCTCAGGAAGTACGGGTTGGATGAGTGGACTGTGAGATGGATCAAGAACTGGCTAAGCAACAGAGCTCAAAGGGTTGTGGTAAACAGCGCAGGGTCCAGTTGGAGGCCTGTAGCTAGTGG
>NW_010558164.1:16779-37135 GCF_000687285.1 Phaethon lepturus | reverse complement strand
TGTTGATCTGCTGGAGGGCAGGAGGGATCTGGACAGGCTGGATCAACGGGCCCGAGGCCAATTGTATGAGGTTTAATACAGCCAAGTGCCACGTCCTGCACTTTGGCCACAACAACCCCATGCCATGCTACAGGCTTTGGGAGGGAGGTTTTTTTGGACCTGGGGGTGCTGCTTGGCAGCTGGCTGAATATGAGCCAGCAGTGTGCCCAGGTGGCCAAGAAGGCCAACAGCATCCTGGCCTGTATCAGAAGTAGTGTGGCCAGCAGGAGCAGGGCAGGGATCGTGCCCCTGTACTCGGCACTGGTGAGGCCACACCTCGAATCCTGTGTTCAGTTTTGGGCCCCTCACTACAAGAAGGATGTTGAGGTGCTGGAGTGTGTCCAGAGAAGGGCAACAAAGCTGGTGAGGGGTCTGGAGAACAAGTCTGATGAGGAGCGGCCGAGGGAACTGGGGTTGTTTAGTCTGGAGAAGAGGAGTCTGAGGGGAGACCTCATCGCTCTCTACAACTACATGAAAGCGGGTTGTGGTGAGGTGGGTGTTGGTCTCTTCTCCCAAGTAACCAGCAATAGGATGAGAGGAAATGGCCTCAAGTTGCACCAGGGGAGGTTTAGATTGGCTATTGGGAAAAACTTCTTCACCGAGAGAGTGGTCAGGCATTGGAACAGGCTGCCCAGGGAGGGGGTGGAGTCACCAAGCCTGACCCACACAGTCATGAATACAAGAGGTATTCTTCCTGCCTTCCTGGTTTATCAGTTTGAGAAAGTACCCCTTTTGTACTTTCTAATGTTCCTCCTTCTCATAAAAGCTCCCTTTTTCTTGCCCTGCCAGACATCTCTATTTTATATCCCCCTCTCTAATCCATCTTCATTGCCATCACTAAGGTTGCATACTTCAAACTGTCATCCTCAAGTTCCCCACATATATTCTCCACCTAGTGCATGCACGTATTTCCTTTTTTGTTTCCCGTTTCTCTTATTTTCTCCACCATAGAACACCTATCTCTGTATACTTCATTTCTGCAACATTAACATAGTTTTGTCTGTACAAGTCCCATTTGAGATTCCAGTGCATTAAATTTCACAGGGAAAAAAGAACAGAAGCGAGAGTTCTGTTAAGTTACAACATATTCACGCAAATCAGTCCTCTATTAAGTCAATGCTAAAACTTGTGGTTTTCCTAAGTGAAACAGGACTCTTAGCTCTTCAGCATCCTGTTTGGTTACATGAAGCATCCAGGAGTTTCTGAATTTTACAGAAACAGAAGTACCAGAAAAACTATTTAAAGACCAGTCACATCTGGTAAAAAGAAGCCTGAGAAGACATACTTTATAGATTTTGTATGATAATACAAGTGTAACTGATACGCACTAGTTACACTGTACATCTGTTTGATGTCAGAATAGACGAGCTTGTCTATAAGAGCAAAAAGTTATCCTTAAAAAATAATGTAGTTCAGGTGCTGAGAAACTTAAAATAGCTCAAGAAAAGAATAGAATTGGAGGATAAGGAGAGGAAGGAAAAAATATATACCACTTAGTTTTCACATGAAAATCCTGCATGTTTTTCTTAACGACATACTGAAGTTAACAAGCATATTTAAGGTAATATTAATATTACCTTATTTACCATCATATTTAACTATGATGTTAAATAAATTACAATTAAAATCAGGAGTCTAAGTCATGACCAAATGTCCTTCTAAAACATCAATAATTAAGTACCTTAAGACAAATTCCTGAGTACTGTTTTATGGTTTCTGCTATGCAAGAAACCAGATTGCTGACATAATAGTCCATTCAGAGTTTTTAAAAATCTTCAGTAGTACAGTAATTAAAGAACTTAAAAATATTTAGTTCATTTAAATTTTCTTTCAATAATTGTTTCGTAGGACATAGAAGCTTTTATGTGATTGATTCAGGAAAGTATGCTTAAGATTTGTCTGGATGGCCCAAACACAGAAAGAAGAAATTAAGAAACAACAAATTAGGGGTCTAATAAATATCCAAAATCTGCACTTTAACACAAGAAAGTACATTAGAGATATAGAGGATGGCTGAATTGTAGGGAGTCAGGTGGTGTGCATTCACTGGACATCCATATGAATCCCCATAAACTCAAAGCCCCTCTACTTTATCCATTTCTTACCTGCAACACATTACTTTCAGCTTCCTCCCCAGTAATCACTTCAACCTTCGCTAATAAACACTTCCTTGCTGTTGCTTTAGTATAGGCTGCTGCAGACTCTGCCAGTGATTCTGAAACATTATTAGCTGTACAACATTTTGAAAGTTTGAGAATGATTAGCATACAAGTATGTAAGATTTACAAAGGTCTCAAGTATACCAGAATTTAGAGAAATTAAGTACAAAAGACAGACATTAATAGAACATTAGAAACAGGACTGAAGTTTAAAGCAGAAGTTAAAGCTTGTGGTTTAAGACTTGTTTTAAAAGCACAAGATGACACAAGGGAAAGAAGAGGCAAGTTTTTGAAAAATTTTGTCCCCACATACAATATTTCAAAAGCCTTGCTAACACATGGACACCTATGTATCTGTAGGTACTCCAGCAGCACTGCTACTGCTATCAGCTATACAGTTGTGCCTACACACACACAGCATGATTCATTTTCCACTTTTATTTTGGCTTGCAAGCAGTTTGCTGGAGAAAAGCCATAGCTCCCAAAATTTCCAGAAAATCTTGCCAATCTGAAGAGTCACAGAAGTCTAGAATCCAGCAAAACAGTTCTTGGTTTGAGCACATTTGGTGCACCCACAATACAATATACATTTGGCTCAGACGTTCAGTCACTGGAAGCATAATAGAATTCAGAAACAGTTTTCCACATTTCTTCTACACCCTGTAGGTCCAAGTACTTGCTCTGTTAATTTCCTCTACTTTCATTCTGCTGAAGATACTTCCAACACCACAGAACAACCATGAAAAAAGACAGCGTAGCCTGTATGTGTTCAATTTTAAAGACAAAAGGGCAAGAAGATCTATAGCATCCAGCATCCAGTCACCTCCCACCCCTAGCCTGTGTCTTTGGTTACAGGAGACAGTAAAGGCAACATAAAAATGCTATGTTTTTATAAAGTAACAGGATATGGAAAAATGCAATCATTTAAACAAGGATTAACTACCATTCCTAAAATAATATTTTGTTTTTCACCTTTTTCTGGTGTGGCTTCCTGAGAAGATGATTCAGACCCAGACTCTGTAGCAGCATTCTCCTTATTACTCTCTGTACTACCTTCATTTGATTTTGGTGGACTCTATCGCAAAAAGAAGAGGAGGTAAAGAGAAGAGAGAAAATATACACTAATATTGCAGAACAAGACTAGCGATCAATTACTGAGGGAAGCCCTAGTGTTTATACATCATACGGCAGAAGAAGAATCCCACAGATGACATGCTTTCACAGTAAAAGCTATCCTACCACCCTGGGCCAAGGAAATGAACAGAGCATGACCTGAAAATGAGTTCAAATTATTTTACCTTGAACTGAAACCAAATTTAAACCCTTATTTTGAAATTATGTTCAACAAAGCAAATCCATTTCAGATACAGTTCAACTCAAGGCGTACTTGACTGAACTCCTTGCTCAGTGGTTAGACAGGTATGAAAGCACAGCATTAAAAGTTTCCCTTTTGTACCAGAATAGCAATAAAAACAGCAGTAGGAAACAGGCACTAGAAGTTACACCTTAGGCTGGTACGCAATAAACACGGTATTTCCTGGATCATACCTCAGTACTGAGGCAGCTGCCTTACCACTGGACTTGAAACCCCATCACTGGGTGTGTCATGTAACTGACCTTTTCTCAGTTTGGAGGACAGCAAGTATCAAGCACCCTCAAATACTTATACTGAAGAAGCCGTTTAAGGAAGCAAGCTGTGCCATAAAGTGCTTGGACTTGAGAACCACATGCATGACAGAGAAGGCACTCAATCTCCTTACACTGGTAAAGCTTGGCAGGAAAATCCTGGAGAGCGCAGCAGACAATAGCTCATAATGAAACCCCCATGCTGCACTCTTATAAAATAAGTTACCTACAAGGGAAACCACTGAAAGAAAACCATGGTCCAGTGACAAGTACAATTAAATGTTCTCAAAATTCCTAAGTGAGAATACATAAAACAAACTCCTCATAAAATTACAACATTTCATACACAGTGGATACTCACTAGGACTCGCTCACTCATGTTCTGTCCAAAAACAAACTTGTTGCTAGAGGTATCTGCACTGTTCGTAGAGTTCTCTACACTGAAAAAAAACAAACCCAAACCCAAAACAGATTTTGTAAGTCAGGAAAATATCTGTTTATCTTCTACTGATAGTGAACGATTGTCACGGGCTTTAAAAATGAAGTACTAGCTGACACAGAAACATAATCAAAAATTAATTCAACTTAGTAAATGAGCACACATACTGGTTTTACAGAATGAGTATTCTCTCAGAATGATGGCAAATGATTTCGTCGCAGTAAATATCTTCCCTTTATATACCTAATTACATATTAAGCAATACTGAATGCTAAGTGAGAGCTGACTGTTTAATCATATAACATACTTTTTTTAAACAGTATTCTACACGCACAAACTTGAACCACTACACATTTTTAGGTCAATTTTCTCAGAAAGGGAAAGAACTGAAACAAACAATATCGTAACTGAAGCAAAGGTAGCAGGGATAAGTAATGCCTTTTATTAGGCTAGCTGCAATGCTACAGCCTCCCCAAGAAGTTTCACAAATCTCAGCCCTCACATCTTCCTTATAGAATAAGCATCCTCCTCCCATGTGGCATTTTTATTAAAAGATTTTAAATCTCATTTAGGAATGACAATAGTTTTACTATTTTACAGACTCAAAAACTGAACAAGATATTATTCATCTGCCTTCCCTTCAGGCATACCTCTCGAAGACATCGACATGTTTACCCAGTGATCATGCAGAACATAGACCACTTGCAATCAAGCCTACATGCATTTCACTAGGTTTGGAAAATGGAGGTACATATGATACCACTACACGATTCAAGCACAACCAAACAAACCTTTAAATCATGCATGTAGAATTGCTACTTCTGAATAAGGAGTTTCAAAGAACAGAGGAAATCCTCACGGAAAGAAAGTTTTGCCTACCAAGGGAATTAAATACCACAGTTCTGAGCTCCAAATGCCAACTGGGAACTCGTTATCTACTGATATCTGCCATGTGACCTAGTACATTTCCAATTTTTAAAGGACTGGCAGTGTGTTACACAAAGGGAGGAGTTTCGCTTTTGTAAGTTGACTGCCATAATGTCTTGCCATCTCAGCTAAAAACCACAGCCAAATCCACTCAGAGATGCTTATTTCTTTAAAAGCAAACCCAAATCTCGGTTTCTGGCAATTGACCTACCACAAATAAATCCTCCTAAAGTCATGACTCAATCGAAATATGGCAGTAGATGTCATACAAGTTGAAAGATATAGACAAATATTCCAGTATTTGAAGCTTACATATTAGAAGTTATTGTCTGCCAAATCTGATTAAAAAAATCTGAGTGTGTCTCTGGAAAGGCATTGACCTGGCATCCACACAGCCACTCTGTGGTGTTCTCTACCTCTCCACTGCATCATCTGAAAAGCTCAATGTCAAAAGGGATTAAGACTGCAAAACTGCCTAATGTCCTCTTCATGATGAACAACAGTGTCTTAAAAATGTAGAATGTAAGGACAAGGCAAGCACACATTGGTGCTTTTTGTACAATTATTTCATGGCCTCAAACAATCGGCAGTTCAGGTTCTTCCAGGATCAGAGATGTCGCTCTACTCTATTGCTCTCAGTGGGATTTTCCCCCTCGTGCTTTTCCAGTTATTACTTGAATTCACAGCTCTGTGCAGTAAGAAATTATCTTCTGTTTTCTAGTCTCTCTGTCATACTACTTGGTTTTTTTGACCACTACTGAGCTAACATTTTCACAGAGCCAGATTGACATCTCAAGGCTTAAGTGAAGGCTGTCAGTTCAGAGTTCACCACTATATTTATAGAATTAGCACAGTTTTCTCCTGGTTGCCTTACTTTATGTATACATACGTGAAACTTCTTCTGATGCTGTTGCCTAATCAGAAATTCTCTTGAAGACCTCCCACAGTTAAGGTCCTGCTTATTCATACAGGCCTTCTATATTGCTGTGAAATGCTTATTAGCATGAACAAATAACTTTTTTTTCTAAACTATTTTTCCCTTTATCCATATAATATATGAAACGTATTGAACACCACAAATACAGCACAGATTTCTACAGGATTCTACTGGTAGCTCAAATTTATTCCATCACTGTTTCTTTCTAATCATTCATGAGAATACTTCTTTCATCTTATGCTTATTAGTTTTCTCAAGAAGCTTTGGTGAGGACCTGGTCAAGTAAATGGTGTCAAATGCATCTCCCTTGACCAGATGATTGAGGATTCCCTCAGATCTGAAGTTTGCCACCTCATTCTTCAGAAGCCTAGGTTCCCACTGACCCAGTATAAGCCCTGCATCCAATAAAGAGCAGAATCACAAATAATTTTGAACACAGAATAAGGAAAACTGCCATATAGGTTTCCTTGTAGTCTCACCTGGAACTGATGTACTGTAGAAAATAATTTGTTGCAGAAGGTATGTCTGATATAGGAAGGCCAGCATTCTGCACATCGGCAGTTTCATCACTTTCATCTCCTAGCTATAAAAAGAACACATATATATTGACAGTTTAACTACTGACCACAAAATTTTCAGCTCACTTTCCCAAGACTTCCACAAACACTTTCTACAATAAAAAAAATATAAGCCTACGCCCCATTATTACACTTTATTTTGTTATGCTAGGAAACCTGCACAAACCTGTCTTCAACAGGAGGTACTAACAATCCAACTCAATTATTTCATGCACAGGTTTGAACCCAGGTTGCCCTATTTTTCTTTTCTCACTTTTTCTGTGAAGTCTTGGTTGCATGGGAGTATCTTAGGAACTACATTTCAACTTAATTCTTATCCAAAAAGTAAGAGAAAACATTACATTGCACTGAGCTTTAGATGTTACCTGTGATTGCAGTAGATATGCTTAATTTTGAACGAGCTTCTTATGCTACTAGCAGTATTAATTCTTTTTTTTAAATGCCTGGAAGACCAGTTTTACTAAACAGCCAACCAAACTGTGTTCACAGCTTCTAATTTTGCATATATACATGGACGTTTTAACCTTGTTATATAGTGGCTTCAAAGTACTTCATAAACAGCGTATAATGCTTATGCCAACAAATGATCTGTTCCACTGTTCCTCACTTAAATACATCAACTCTTAGTCAAGATAACAAACATGTTTACCTTAACTCTATCTCTTAAGTTTTGTCCAAATACAAATGCTTGCTGTGCATTTAGTTCCACCTTCTCACAGCTGTCATCATCTGAAGTACTGTTGGACTCTCTTTTCTGAGATTTTCCTGCCTAAAGAAAACAAATAGAAAACTTTAGCCTAGGTAATTGAGTTTCTTTAAACAAAATGTTATGCTATGACATGGTGAGTAACACAGTCATTTACAAAGACAGGTCAATAACATCTCCAGAGCTACAAAGCAAATTTTGCATTAAAAAAAAAAATCCTCTGTTGTTTACAGCATCTTTCTTAATGAATCACAGAATAGTTAAGATTCAAGGGGCTCTCTCACAATCATTTGGTCCAAACTGTACTCAAAGCAGCATCAACTTCAAAGTTATGCTAGGCTACTTGAGACCTCATACAGTCAAGTTTCAAAAAAATCAAGGATGTCAGTTTTACAGTTTGGTAGCCTAGTTCAGTGTTCAACTGCACTAAATGATAGTTCCGTTCTAATACCCAACTGGAATCCCCCTCTCCCACACCTGCAGCCTCTAATTTGTTTGGTAGGCACTTCCAAGTCTCATTCTATCTTACTAGAGCCCACCACTAGATAGTTGAGGAGAAAATTCAATTCCCTCTCCCCTAGTCCAAGCAGAACATAGTCAGCTTTTTCACCCTCTCAGACATCATGTGCTCCAGCCACTAGTCACCTTGGTGTTCTGTAGGTGGCTTTCATGTGCTGGCAAGACCTAAACTACACACAATATTCCTGATGCCACCTGCCACTGGCAAGCAAAGGGGAATAATCACTTTTCTGAACCTGATTATTCTCATACAATAGTTCTCATCCCATTATACTCAGGGCCTTGCACCTGCAAACCCTTATAGTGGTGTTGGGAAGCAATTGCAACCAGCATGGGAATCACCCTTTCCCTCTTCTCTCCTAGTTTCCTACCCTGTAGCTTTTGATTTACATTACAAGACCCAATAATATGCTCCAATCAGCATTAACAGCATTATAAGCAGAAAAAAAAGAGTAGGAAGTTTGAGCATATCCTAATAAAAAACATAGAATTACTACAGGAAGAGTATTATGGGGTGCCACCTGCTCCACTGGAGAGGACGCCTGGGATGGAGATGCCTGTCCAGGGAACGCCTGTCCAAGGAACCCCTACCACTTCCTGGCTGGCCCGTGGGAAGTTTTCCCTTTTCCTTCCTCTTTTGCCCTCCCCTCCTCCAAAATAAAATAACTGTCACCTTTAGAAGTAATACTATCAGCTATAGACCCTGCTAATAAATTCTGTACAGGAGAACTTGTCTCAACATCCTTCATGCAAGGAATGAGGATCTCCAAGCACTTGTCTGCATAGCTGCTTTCTAGCCAGTCACCCTCCAGTCCTTGTAACATATGGGTTATCTCACCCCGGGGTACAGAACTTTGCATTTGTTGACAGTCAGTTGGTTTCTCATGGCTCATTTTTCCAGCCTGCTGAGATCTCCCTGAACAGCCCTGCCTCCCAACATATCGACCATTTTCACCTTCCCTCAGTTTACTGGCACCCACAAACTTAACAAGATTCATTCCACATTGCCAGGTTGTCCATGTAAACATTAAATACTACTGACCTCAATATCAGCTCTAAAGGAAAGCCTCTAGTAACTGACCAGCCATCAGACTCTGAACAATTAACTGCTACCCTTTGAGTTCAGCCAATTTTCCACCCACTTTAAATTCTACCCAACCAGTACACCACTCTCCAGTTTGTCTATGATGATGATACCAGAGACCATCCATGTCAAAGACCTTACTAAAGTCAAAACCAACAAGTATTGCCCTCTGCACAGCCAATCATCTCAGAGGGTGGAAAAAACCAACCTCAGGTCGGCCACCATGTTTTATCCATGCTGACTGTTCTCAATCACTTTAACATGCTTCATACCCTAGGACTCCCTTCACCAGGAAGGCAGAGGAAGGGGCTGAGCAGTTTCTACTTTCCTGGATCCTCTTTCTTGCCATTCTTGAAAATGTGTGCCATGTTCTCTTCTTCCCCAGAAACAGGGACCTCCCACAGTACCACAACATTTTGAAGATAGGCAGTGGTCTCACAGTAACACCAGCCAGCTTCCTCAGCACCCTTGGATACATGCTGCCTTGTCCCATCAACTTGTGTATGTCAAACTGTCTCAGACAGTCCTTAAGTAGATTTACCATAAGTCATTCCCACAAACTTCCCCTAGGAAAAGAGACCTGGTAGACCTGACAGCAGACCTCTCCAGTAAAAACCAAGACAAAGGCATTGACTCCCTCAGATTCTTTCATGTCCTTCATCACTAGGTTCCCTCCAACATCTGGCAGCAGGCCTACAGGTTTCCTTCCTCTTGCCTTTGCTGCTAATGCACCAGTAGAAGCCCTTCTTGCAGCCCTTTCATTCCCAGTCATTTCCAACTCAAACTAAGCTTTGGCTTTCCCAGTTCTCTCCCCACATGCCCAGGCAATCCTTTTGTAAATCTCTCAGGTACCTTGATTTCTTTACCAGCTTATGTAAACTCCCTTTCTGGATTTAAGGAGCTCCTAGTTCATCTACACTGGTCTCCTGCCACACTTGCACAATTTCCTGCGCACTGGGATAAACTACTCAACTCTAAGGGGGTTGGTTGTAAAGATAACAAGCTCTCCTAAGCCCTTCTGTCCTTCAGGATCTTACCAACAAGCTCGAGGAACAAGTCTTCTCTCCTGAAGTCTGGGTCTTTATTCTGCTACTTATCTTCCCCACTTCCCTCAGGATCTCAAACTCCATCTCATAGCTGCTGCAATCACAGCTACTCTCAACATCTGTATGCTGTGAATACCAGGTCCAGCTGAGTACCCGCCTGGGTCAACTTACCTAGCACCTTCATCAAAAACAACCTGTTCTCAATGTATTCCTAAAATCTCCAGGAGTATTTCTACCAGGACATGTTGCCATTTTATCAGGTGTCAAGTACTTAAAGTTCCCCTTTAGAACCAAGGTCTGCAATTGTGAAGCTTCTAGTTCTCAAAGGTTTTTAGCTACTTTCTCATCTTCATCAGTCCAACTCTAGTGGAGGTCCACCTTAATGTCCCCCTTGTTGGCTTCCCCTCTGATCTTAATCTATAAAGACCTGACCCACTCAGCACCTTTCCCAAACCAAAGTCTCTGCATTCAAGCAGCTTCTTTGAGCATAGGAGAACCCATCCCCTTCTAGTCTTTCCTGCTTTACTTCCTAAAAAGCTCACAGGTATCCAATGCAGTACTCCAGTTGTCCAAGTGAACCTCCTGTGTCCGTGACCCCAGTTATGGTCTGTAACCCCAGGTTACAGAACTGCCACTGCATATAGATCACCAACTCCTCCTGTTAGTTTCTCATGGAGAGTGTTTTTGCCTACAGGTGCTTCAGATAGGCTGCCAGCCATAGCACTTTCCGCACGTATTGCGCAGGGGAAAGGTGGCAGTGGAAAAACAACACTGGATTTGGTCCAAAGGAGTTTTGCAAATCCCAGTTCATGTTTAAGGGACATAAACTTTGCATAACCTAGCTGTGTCATCGGCCTTCAGATTCTAATTCTGGCATTTCAAAGACATCCTTTTCCTGCTGGTAGTCAGAAATGGGCCAGTGCTGCCTGCTGGGAGTAGTCCTCCACCACTGAATGGTGCAGACAGGGTAAAAGATTCTTCTGTTGAACAAAAAGAAAAAAATCATTAACTTAGGATATTCTCCTCCTCCTTCTGGATAAGGATCAGTACCTCCCTGGTGCCAAAAAGGCCAAAGGCTGCATGGTAGGCTTGAACAGTTGCCTATCAAGCTTCCCTGCACATCTGATGAGTTTCAGCCAGACTCTCCCACCAGTCAAGGGAAGTTGACTAGAAGGCTGCAGCTTGTATCCATTTACGGACTATGCACTTAGGGCTCCTGCAGTTTCCTAGGGATTTTCAAGACAGAGACAAGGCCTAGCCCGAATAGGTACAGGTTGCCACAGAGATGCTCTGACTAGGACAACAACCAGATAGAGAACATTCCCACTCTGCTACCTTGTATAAGCACAAGACAGAGACCTCAAAAAAAGAATCTTTTCTGCCAGTAAAATAAGACCATGACTTAGATCTGCTCTAACAAGTGCAGACCAGGCTCATATATAACTGCAAAATACCATGTACTTGCTCTCACAAGGAAGCTCGCTCTCTGTGGTACATCGAATCTATGCCATATCTCCACACATACAATTACTAATACAAAACTTTTAATTCCAGAAGGAACCACTCACTCTTATCAAGCAATCTAATATTCTGCAGAGATATTCCAGCATTTAACACGACTACTGTATGACCTCCAATTACGTATAGTTGTGCTAGAAAGCTTCAGGCAGATGTCAGTCATCCTGACTACAAATGCCAGGACAATGAAGAATATCCCACCACAGTCCCTAGTAAATTGCAAATGTTCAGTTATGAAACTTTACACCCTTTCACATTTAGCTTTCAGTGATCCTTAACATCTAGATTTAAGAGCTTTCTTCTGTCAGAAAACTTCTTCCAGTATTTCTGGACTTTGATTAAAAAAGTCAAGAGGACGATGTTAAAAATGTATAGAGGGTCTCCCTAATGACATACACAGCGGTAACAAGCACGTCTCACAAAGACTTCATACTGATACATGCAATGAATTTACTTATTGCTACTTAATTATGGCAGTAGCCTTTCACACTTGAAGTCTTTCTGCTTAGATATTCAGATTTCAAAATTGAGACTTGAATTTCAAGTAAACCGTTGAGTACTCTTGCATTGTTAACAATACTACTTCTATGCTTGATGTGGCATCAAAAAGTAACCCACTGTCTAATGAAGCTACCAAAATAAACCCCCAGCCCTAAAAATCCACCCAAAACCCACACACCCTAAAAATCCCCAAATATCCTTCTCATGGTCTCAGTCAACATATCTTAAGATGCCAACAGTTAGCTCAATACCTGCAGGAAGAAAGGACTGAACACACTTTGCACAGCATGGGGAAGCAACTATTTAAGTACTTTCCTTTCAAGATACTGAATACATAACTTTTAATGCACTTAGATGCCTTTTCCTCTAGCTGAAGCTTTTCAGTCACTCATTACCTACACTCTCCCCCCACCATTTCCTGTAGGGAATTTATTTGCCACCTCTGGGTTTTTACCCACTATCAGCTCCTGTCTCTAAGCTTCTTTGTGTGTTACTCATTCACTTCAGTTGCCTGTTTGTCTTCCATCCTCACATTTCTCAACACCGTCCCACATTCAATTGTTAGAAATCAAGACAACAACAGTAAAGCCATCATCCATGTGCAGGGGATCACTTTTTGCTAGGCAATCTGAGAAGGAAGACTGAACATATGCAACAAACTGCTCAGTTCGCCCAGCTCAAAACCAAATCCTTTTCAGACAAGAACAGGAATTCAGTATGTGCTTCCTAGTCTCTGGCCTGACAGGAGCACCAGTCAGACCCAGTGACAGCCACTGGAGGAGACAGCTTTTTTCCTCCCTCATTGAAGACAATGTCCTACTTTCCTGACCCACTCCCTGCACACAGAGTGAGAGATGAACCTGCAGGAGTAAGATTTCTTTCTTCACACAAACTGATCAGATGAAAAAGCAGTATTCTGACTATCAGTCCACTGAACCAAGACACCCAAATTACAGGAATTCAACGTCTATGGTAGGAATGGCATCACTCAAGCAGCAGTAAGACTTTACAGTAAGATTAGAAATAAAGCTAGAAGAACTAAAAGGAACCAATTAGAGCAGAAGTAGAACTGAGCCTTTTTTTTTTTTTATATATTTTGTGAGGGAAGATAGGTATGAAAAACCATCTTAAACTATGGATTCAGTAAATCTTTGTTACAGTTCTTGAGTTAGTAAATATAAATATAGCATACTATTAGGACAGTATAAAATCTACTACTATACCTAAAGTGTACTACCATATTATGGTAAGGGGGCTATCACTGACGAAGCTGAATTCACATTACTAAACAAATAGACTGTTCAGAGAATACTACTTTAAAGCTTGTCACCTTGTGAGTCTTTCCAATCCTTCTCTAACTCACCTTGTCTTCAGAGTCAGAACTTTTCGGTGTTGCATTACTTAGTGATTCTGATGTGGCTGCAGAATCTGGCGGGGTATTTACACCATTGGTGCCACTGCTGAGAACTGTGATAAAGAATGAGAAAATTGCAAAAACTCTCCAGATATTTAGATTTTCCTAAAAGTAGTAAGTTTCATGTAGAAAATTGCATGCTGATTTCTTAAGTCCATGAAATCTTGCAATGTAAACTACAGAGTTCCCATAATATTTTGCAAGACGCACAAGGTCCATGATTCAGCAATACTTAGCACAATCAAAATTCCATATATAGAAAACGAAGCCATCAAAAAGTCACTTATATATACAAATTCTGCAGGGACTTCAACACATACAACTTCAAGCAACCACCATGCTTCAATCTAATACTGTTCACAGCCAGCAGGGCTCCTCTTTGGACTGATCAGCTACCTACACACTGAACTCTTACTGAAAATTTGTACCCCAATATTAAGTTCTCTACAGAGTCCAATCTGTGCCAACAGACATATCAAGAAATCAAGCTAGAAACGCTTCGTTCTATGCCAGATTAAGCATTAACTGAAGTTGCTTCTGTTTCAATTCAACTGAACTTCCAAATAACAAAAGGCAGGGGAGGCTGGGGAAACATAGGAGGAGACATGGACACCTTGAACAGTTTGTATGTCAAAGTCACAACTCCAAAACGGTCCCCAGGCCTAGAGGCACCTCCAAGTGATTTACGCATTTTACATCACCATGCTGCTAGCTGAAGTCTACCACTACTGTTCAATTGATCAGCAGTAGCTTATAACACCATGGTCACTGCTGTCATTTGAGATTGCCAATCCACACCCTTAAAAGTCTTTTTATTTCAAAAACCAACCATGGACTACAAAGCTGGAGGCCTGGAAATGGCAGACAGTCATCCTACACAAACTGAACGTTCAACTTGTGTTATCCCTTATATAACACAGATATACTTAACATTTAAGATGTTTCTTTTCTGAAAGGAAAAACCCAGAAAAACAGAGGCAGATGCTAAGTGAAAACAAACCACTATACTAAACAGATTTTGTATTTTTGCTCTCCCCCTATGGTATTCTAAAAAGCAAAAGCATTATTTACCCATCTGTGAGAAAGCTTTTGGCTGTGGCGCCTGTAATACTGCTGGACGTAGCACACTTCGCTGCTGTTCCTTCGGTTTCTGGCTAGGGAGACCTGTAAATATGAAGTTTTTTTCAAGAGCTATAAAGCTTTAAAGTTGTAAAATTCACCTTCATCTAATCTTTTCTGTAACTGATTCCAACAAAACACACAATGGAAAACAAGACATTTAAAAAGCTTCCATTCCCTTCTTTCCCATCCCTCACTCAGCCTCACATTAGAATTTGTCCCAAAGAGAACACAATTTCCTACCTTAAAAAAAAAGCTTTAAAATATATTCTTTACCTTATCCAGGAAAGCACACAAGGAGAGTTTATGACAATGACTCAGAAATAAAAGTCAAAATGTAAGAGAAATAAACAGTACACAAGTAATCCTATTTATTCACTGACATATTAATCAACAACACATTTCCAGTCGTCTTTTCTCCCTCCACTCTCATTCAAACAACTTAAAAAACCCCAAAACATCTTAACATCAACTCTAGAAGGTTATGTCAATCCCAGAAGGTTCAATTTTCTTCACCAAACAAAGCAAAGATGAACTCCTGGTCCGATAAAATACTGCAACAGAAGTTACTCATAGCAACTCAACTGAATATTCTGCAACTAGTTCCATTTCAGGCCACCCATACTCAAAGAACATGATAACCACCAAAATATAACTATATTAAGTGTTTTTGAGCTGACATATGAACATTTGAACTTGTTTTTTTTTAAATTTACTACTCTTCCTGTAAATGTAATAAACAGGGTTTTTTTATATATCTATATAAAAAAATATATATATAAAAACAAATAATAACCTCCATTACCAACATAGTGGTTTTTTTTCTCAAAATCCTAAGGAGCAGTAGTATTAACGTATTTCCCATACTAGCTAAGTCTACATTAGCAAACAGGAAACTCAGTAAGAGCCAAACCATACAGCAGAACAGCTAGGATCAAGGACCCAACATCCATTCTATGGTCAAAAGCCAAGGAAAGAAGGAAGTGGGAAGTGAACATTTCAGACTTTGCTCTAGCCTGGTCCCAGACTGAGTACCCATTAATGGCTGGGGTGGGACTTGTTCAGCGGGCTCCTTGGCTGGGCTGGAACTTGTTCAGCGTGCTCCTGGAGCACTCCTTTTGTTCCAGTTTACTACCAAAGGAATTGAGTTCATGAAGCCCAGGACTACTCTAAGAATTGCATCAAAGCATGCTAAGCAGAGACAACTGGGCGATACATTTCAGAAATGCATGACTGATCCAAGCCAAAATTCTGGAGGTTTCTATACACATTACACAGCGGATATGGGCATAACCACTCTGGATAATACAAAATGCTTTTCTGCATGAACACAAGTATTGCCACATTCCAGTTACAATATCAGTTTGAGGAAACTCCTAACTAAGTAAAATGCTTGAACTGTTTTCTTCATACTGCTGCAGAAAACATCGAACTCACCTGCACTAGGTGCCTGACCATGGATAAGTATTGGAGGCTTCAGACGGAATCCACTGCTCTTTTCCTCTAGAAGCAAAATACAAAATTACAAGGTCATAGCTGTAACATACTACATACATTCATAAAATTCCTCATACTTTCCCCACTGTAACAACCTACAAGTTTTATAAATATCCAAAGAACAAATTCACTTTTTCCAAAAGAAGTCTGAATTTTCAGTGATCATCACAGCAAATACAAAGACAGAAACACAGGTTATTGCAAGAAAAAAGATCTGAAATTGTTTTTCAGGCAAAACATGAAACAGACCATTTTCACAAAAGAAATGAAGTTCCTTCTGTGAAGGACTTAGAGGTACTTAATAGAGTTTAAGTGAGAATCAAATTAATGAAAGGACAATCAAAAGCATGACTGAACATGACAGCTGCTAACAAGCACCCAACTGCTAATTATTATAATTAAGTTAAATTTAATTGCTTAATATTAGTTTCTTGTAATTCCATTAGCTTTTACCTTATGCTTTTATAGTATGAAGGTAAAAGAAATTCCTTTGCTTGTACTCACAAGTTAAGGCTTTTAGATAAAATACAAAAATCTTAAAAAAATAATATTCATAAATCCACAGCTATTACAAAATGAGTTCCTACAAACTTACAAGGTGTAATTATTATTATTATTCTCGTGCCCTTTAAGCTTAAGATAACAATATGCTATACAGCAATACCAACACAACCAAACTGCAGAACAACAGTGATTAACAAAATAAAGTCAGTCAACACAGGGTTCACAGGTCACGGCTGAACATCATCATGACCACAGATTGTGGTTGAATTGATTTAATAAAAAAATTAAAAAAAAAAAAGAGTATCCAAAGTACATCAATGAAAATTTGCCCTAAGTTTTATCTTGAGGTTAACAGGTGGGCATAGAGTCATACTCCAGTCTTCCACCACCACTCACAAAGCATTTAGGAGTTTTTATATTTGTTATTTTTTATTACCTCCAGCAAGCAAGAAATCAAGCAACGAAGTGAGCAAGATGAGATCAGAACCACCACCACTTCCAATCTCCCAGATTGACACTTCAGAAGTAAGACAAGTACTTTGGATCATGACAGACTGAGAACCGTTTGTGGAGAAAAAGCAGACAAATGAGGAAGCTTACCTGGTTCTGAGTCAGAATTGCCTGTAGAGGGTTCACAGAAGCTTGATGGCATAAACACATTGTTCTTTGTTACTGCAGTCAAGGAAAAAGAAAAATAAAGAGAAGTGGTGTATGTTGTTCTTAATTATAAAGTCTGTTCCCAGGCATATTACGACTGCAAATTGCAAATGATTTTTCTAGCCATTGTTTTATTTTAGGTTTTTCTTTCTTCTAAACTAAAACAGTATGACAGCCACAGAAGTAAACAGGCCATTGTCCATAAAATCCCCTTAGTTTCTCCTGAAACAGAGAAAGAGCAAATTTCATTTATTCTAGAGAGAAGATAAACACAAGATTCACAGTCTGCATTGTATCTGACCTAGGAATTAAAAGTGATGTTAGAATGTATAATATTACAAAATACGTGTAACATTTCAAAAGGCCTCTGCAGAGAGGGAAGAAAGGAGTGTAGTGCGTGCTAACACCTGGGCTCCTCAAAAGGCTTGAGAGTCATAGCATAGTTTGCACTAAGAGCTAGGCAACTCACATTTGAACTGTCTTGTAAGGACAAAAATTCTACAGAAACAACGGAGAGAACAGTATTTGCAGATATCACATTTAAGAAACATAACAGTAAACAAAAGAGCAAAAACATCTGAAAGGAACAGGCAAGGGACAGTGTTTCTTTTCCATCCTCTGCTAGGACCTAGAGAAGCAAGTAATAAGGAGTTCGGTAAGGAGGCCCTGTTCAGCAGTTACTTCAGCAGTTCACCAAATTACTTTTGGTGTTGCACAAAGAACCACAGACAATGCAGTTTATGAAACACAATCATCAGAGCAGGAGGTAGATGCATCAAGAGTCACAAGGCAATGATAGTAGGTTTGTCTCCAACAGATCACCTTGCATGAGGTAATGTACGACAATACTTACCAGCTCTTTTAGCTTTTATGAGGTTGTGGAAGAACCTTAAATATGTTGAAAAGAGAAGAAACTCATCTCTGAACACTGTTATACTAAAAGATGCAGCACTTGCCTTTTGTATTTAAATTGCAGACTATTTTTTTTTCCCTATTTGCTTCTTTCCTTTAATTCCCCCTTCTCTCTTTTTATTATGGTCTGCCTTAAGCTTAAACAAGATGAAGATTTCATATAAACAAAATTTCCCTACCCTTGAAACATAACTCCACAAAAAACTTAAGAGGTTTGGAAAGGGAAAAATTTTCTGTAAACCAAGGCCATCAAATACTGTCAGCAACATTCAATCCCCAGGTGTAAGAAATCAGGAAAGGAAGGTGAGAGGCCAGCCTGCTGACTCAAGACCTGCTGGGCAAACTAAAGGCAAGAAGGAAATGCACAGGCAGTGGAAGCAGGGACAGGTATCCTGGGAAGAGTACAGGGACACTGCCCGGTTGTGTAGGGATGGGGTCAGGAAGGCCAAGGTGAGGCTGGAGCTGAACTTGGCAAGGGATGCAAAGAATAGTAAGAACGGCTTCCACAGGTATGTCAGCCAGAAAAGGAAGATCAAAGAAAGCATAGCACCTTCCCCCTCCATTGAACACAACTGGCAAACTGGTAACAACAGAAAAGTAGAAGGCTGAGGTACTCAACTTCTGTGCCTCAGTCTTCACTGGCAGGCTCTCTTCCCACACCTCTCAAGTGGATGGACCTCAAGACAAGGACTGGAGGAGCAAAGTCCGTCCCACTGAAAGAGAGGATCAGGTTCGAGACCACCTGAGGAACCTGAACATGCACAAGTCTATGGGACCTGACAAGATGCTTCCCAGAGTCCCGAAGCAACCGGCTGATGTAGTTTCCATGGTATTTGAAAAGTCCTGGCAGTCAGGTGAAGACCCTGGAGACTGGAAAGAGGGAAACATTGCACCCATTTTTAAAAAGGGTAGGAGGAGGCATGGAGGACCCTGCAGTCAGGTGAAGTCTCTGGAGACTGGAAAAAGTCTTTTTGCACCAATTTTTAAAGAAGGTGGGAGGCAAGAAGCACCCTGGGAACTACTGACCAGTCAGCCTCACCTCTGTGCCTGGGAAGATCATGGAGCAGATCCTGCTAGAAGCTGTGCTAATGCACGTGGAGGGCAGGGAGGTCATTCGAGACAGCGCCCCTAAACCATGTCCTGAAGCGCCACATCCACACGTTTTTCGAATACTTCCAGAGATGGCGACTCCACCACCTTCCTGGGCAGCCTATTCCAATGTTTGACCACTCTTTCAGTAAAGAAAATTTTCCCAATATCTAGTCTAAACCTCCCCTGGCACAACTTGAGGCCATTTCCTCTTGTCCTATCGCTGGTTACTTGGGACAAGAGACCAACACCCACCTCACCACAACCCCATTTCAGGTAGTTGCAGAGGGCAATAAGATGTCCCCTCAGCATCCTCTTCTCCAGACTGAACAACCCCAGTTCCCTCAGCTGCTCCTCATCACACTTGTTCTCCAGACCCCAGCTTTGTTGCTCTTCTCTGGACACGCTCCAGCACCTCAGTGTCCTTCTTGTAGTGAGGAGCCCAAAATTGAACACAGGCAGGGAGGTCATTCGGGACAGCGAGCACAGCTTCACCAAGGGCAAGTCCTGCCTGACCAACCTAGTGGCTTTCTATGATGGAATTGTATTAATAAGAACATGGCTGGCAAATCATGGGAAGCAATCATCCCTTTCTTATCAGCACTCAGTAGGTCACTTCTGTGCCCATTTTTGCATTCAACCAGCACCCCCAGATCCTTTTCCACCAAGGACCTCTCCAGCCACTCCTCCCCAAGGCTGTAGTGCTGCATGAGGTAGTTGTGGCCAAAGTGCAGGACGTAGCACTTGGCCTTGTTGAACCTCACACAATTGGCCTTGGCCCATCGGTCCAGCCTGTCAGGATTCCTCTGCAGAGCCCTCCTACCCTTGAGCAGATCAACACTCCTTCCCAACTTGAAAGGTGAACCAAAGCTTCTCATCCATATCATCAATAAAGATATTAAACAAGACTGGCCCCAAAACTGAGCCCTGGCAAACACTGTAACCAGCTGCCAACTGGACTTACCTCCATTCACCACAATGCTCTGGGCTTGGCCATCCAGCCAGTTCTCTACTCAGCAAAGAGTAAACCTGTCTAAGCGACAAGCCGCCAGTTTCTCCAGGAGAATGCTGTGGGAGACGCTGGT
>NW_010558164.1:0-16223 GCF_000687285.1 Phaethon lepturus | reverse complement strand
ACATTGTCCGGCCCCCCCCAATCCAATAAGGGATGGATGTTCTCCTTGGCTCTCTTTTTGTTGTTAATATATTTGTAACAACATTTTTTGTTATCCCTTATGACCATGGCCAGATTTAGTTCTAGCTGGGCTTCTACCTTTCTAATTTTCTCTCTGCATGACCTAACGAGATCCTTGTAATCTTCTTGAGTTGCCTGCCTCTTCTTCCCAAGGTGGTAAACTCTCCTTTTTTTTCCTGAGTCCCAGCAAAAGCTCCCCGTTCAGCCAGGCCGGTCGTCTTCCCTGCCAGCTCCTCTTGTGGCACATGGGGACCACCTGCTCCTGCACCTTTAAGATTTTCTTCTTGAAGAAACTGAAGCCCTCCCCCCCCCCCCCCCCCAGTACAATAAAGACATTGATAAATTGGAGCAAGTTCAGCAGAGACCACCAAGGTGGTCAGAGAGTCTGAGTACATGCCCTGTTAAAAGAGACTGAGGGAACAAAGTCTGACCAGCCTGGAGATAAGGCAGCTTCAGCATGTCCTGACCAGAACAACAATAAGTTAAAAGAAGGAAAACGACAAATGAAATACCAATTTTTCAAAAGGAGAAACTCATACCCTGATACTTGTATAGGTAAAATTAGGACAAAGACATCAATGAAGAGAAGTAGTGGGCACATGCATAAGCACAAAAGAATTTGAAGATTCAGAGTCCATTTGGCTTTCGTAAAGGGAAGGTAAGCAGGGTAAGCAAGGGTAAGAACCCTGCATAGCATGGCTCTGTGAGGGCCTTACCTCACCTCTGCCCAAAGAGGCCATGGCAGATCTGGTTACCACGAAAGAGTTCTATGTTCTGTAGCACCCAGGCAACTCAAGAGTTGTTGGGAGACATCTCTGAGTCTGATGTGAAAGACTACCTGGAGCATATCCTTCTTCACATATCAGCAGCTTGAAAGCACTCAGTATGCAACTGTATTTAAGAAATTAGTTGTAAATAAAATACAGAACAAGACATTTAACACTGTTATGGTACAACCACATCCTGAATACTGTTTGAAGGTCCAGTTCTGCAGCCTTTCTTCCCAAGAGGATACAGTAAAACAGGAAAAATGACAGACATTGATTGAAGGCACAGAGTAGCTTCTGTAGAAGCAGCAATTAAGTAGGTAAGATGTTTCCACTTGAAAAAAAGACATCATTAAAGAGAAAATCTTAGGAGATATGAAGAAGGAAAATACAAAAGTTAGGGGATAAATGAACCAACGGAATTGGGCTGGCACATTCAAACACCTGTTTTTCTTCATACAAAATGTAGGTAAGCTCGGAATCCCCTTGCTAAGTCTAAGAACACAACAAACAGATGGTCTTGTGATACTGGTCACACTATGAAATGGAAACCCATGAAGGCTTACTATACAGAATCCAGCTGGACCTCAGGAAGTCCCTTAGCCAAAGGGAATTGCTGAAGACTGGAAGGATAGTCCAGGGAAGTGTTGTTATGCATGCTCCATTCTTTACTCTTCTCCAGATGCTTATGAGTGGCTTCTAACAGAGATAGATTACCAGGCTAGATGGACCTTTGGTCCAATCCAGTACAAACTGCTCTAGAGAATGCCTTGGGATGCTTCTCATTGACTTACTAGGCAAGATGATGTCCAATTATCCCAAGTACTAAAAAACCCCAGAAAATGTTAGAACATCAGTAACATAGTAAGTAAGTAAAAAAATCTGAAATAACAAAAATATGTGCCAGGATATCCAAAAACCAAGAGTTGAATTTGTACTCACACAGAATACTGGGGTAGTATAATTTGTCAGTATCTGAACAAATTGCCCAAAGACATAAGCATAAATGCTTATTCTGAAGTCCAGTACACTGACAGACAAACCGTGTTCTTTCCTAGGTCCTGTCACAAATCCTTGTGTACCAACCAAGGGTCTTGCTGCAAGTTGGTCAGCTGCTTCCCAAACCTACCGGAGTTGTGCAATTAGACAGCCTCAGGAACCAAGCAAGAGCAGGATAAGCCTCAGGGTCCCTTGGACACAAATTAGGCCTGATGTCACCACACCCAAATACATCCTGTGCCCTCCCTGGTGCACCCTCAGTGCCTTCAGGAATGGGTTTTCCATGTTCACAAACCCAGGCTTTAGGAGGAAAAAGACAGGAGAAATCAGCTCTTGAAGCAGTAGGTTGGCTATAGTTGGATCCTATAGCTAGGAAAGCGCTGCAAGCCTGTGGATCAGCAACTAAAATTCAATTCAGTCTAATGTTGAGGAAAGGTTTCCCAGGTATCGTTTCAAGCCAATGTTTTCTCTACTCTGCCAACTTCAGCTATCCCTTTTCTTCTCCCTCTCGAGCATGAGAGACCAGAGCAGAGATGTCCGAAGACAGATGGCTATTACCTCCTGTCCTAGCAACCCAATCTATTCCAAGCAATCAATAGAGTGGCAATGTGTGGGATCACTCCTGGCCAGACTGTGCCAGCATCCTTAAGCCTCTCCTCTGTCATGAGCTTGAAACAGAGGGAAAACCATGCATATTTTCCTCATATTTAGTCTATCTCAGAAAACAAAAAAAAAATTTTGAAATTAGTCTGGCAGAATTAACCAGTCACTGAAGTGACTGGTAAGGGGCAACTCAATTGTCCAAACAAAGGGCAAGGGAGATGACCCAAGGGAAAATACCATCACTAAATGCACAACATTCTACAACAAGGTATTTGTAAAAATCTTTTAGCACTATCGAAAGCCTAAAGAACCAGAATCAATTGGCACTGATTCTCGTTAGCTGACAAGTGAAGATACTTCTGACAAGGATACCTTAATCAAAATACAGAAATAAGCATCTTGCAGAACAGGAAAGATAAACCAAATTCCCAGTTACTGCTGCTGGTCTCTTTCGGAGCTTGCTTTAAAAGCCAAGCAAGCGGAGTATTTGCTATCAATGAGACGAGACAACCTTGATGACCACGTAATGCCAACTGCCACGCAAAATATATTATCTGAAATAAACCCCAACATTGCTGGCCTAAAGCTTTTCAGAGCTAAATCAGTTACAACAGGAACATCATAGGAGGGGCTGGGTGGTATTCATCTCACTTAGCTTTAGGTGTTTGTCTGACCTAGTTACCATAAGGTCTTTTTATGGTTAATGAAGTCCTAGCTAATAGAGTTTGTAAATTGTAGCGCATGGGTCATCTGACCACATGCAGTCATGTCTTCTGGTATGAACTATGCACCAAGTTAACAGACTTTGCAGTGACTTAAATAGAGATGCTTACACTATAGCTATTTCATATTTGGACATTTATTTTAGGGGCAAAGTCCACAAAGTATCTCCTATGGTTGACTTTAACAAGAAGGCCCAGCACAGAAAATGAAGATCCAGTGATATAGCAAAGTTTATGGAGGAAACAAGAAATACTTCATCATAAATCAATTAGCTAGTCAGAAAAACACAAGGGAGGGAAACACTTCATTCCTTTTATAACCACTTAGATGCACATGAAGGGAGACTTACAGTAGGCCTGTACTGGCATGGCTGGATTAAAAGCAATTTTATGGCCAACAATGTTAATATCCAGGTGATGTATATACCAACATGCTCAAGAAAAATCTCTAACTCTCAAATCTTATCTACTAAAAGGCATTTTAAGAAGCATCAGCAGTGTCACTCCCACTGCAAATATTGCCCATACTAATATAAAAAAAAAAAGCAGGACTTCCCTTACCTTTTATTGAGCTCCTCAAGTTCCGCTCTCAGTTTTCCTATTTCAATCTGTAATCTAGCCCTCTCTTTGGCTGTTTCATCCAGAACTCTTCGAGCATCAGCCAGTTCAGACTCATAGAGACTCTTGATTCCACTCACCTAAGGGGAAAAAAATATTCAGATATTAGAACATCCCAAAGACTAACTATCAAAGAACTGAAACACAGCACCAGGTTTCACATAGCTTTCTTTGAAAAAAGGGTGTATGATATGTTTTCTGTTTTTTAAGAACATTCTACATCACACATTTTCAGTTTTTCAATTTTAACATGCACCTACACGTGATCTAGTTCCAAAGACTAGATTTAATTTTTATTCCCAGTGGGACATAACAAAACATACTATGTTTCAAGTGTGCAAGTCTTCCAAAGAGATAAACTGAAGCAGATCAGTACACCCTACGATCAGACCTTAAATTATTCGCCCTCATTTCCAATACTACTGCTTTGGCAGATTTTTTTAAACAGTATTATCATTTAAAGATAAATGATGATAGACTTCTTTTGTGGAATACAGGTCCAAGGCCCAGTTTGACTCTGCTGTTCTTCACTATAAAGCTAAAAAGAATCTGAAACTAGATGAACTACAGAAATGTGAACTGTTCAGAAATGAGCTTCCACTCCTGTTCTCTATCTCCCAGGATAAGGATCTATAGACTTCTCCCTGTCCCAACTCAATATATTGAGTTAATATCATAATTATCAACATAATCAGCTATTCAGACTGCAGCAAGGCACCTCAAAGTCTTCCACACCTTTATAATTTTTAGAATGCAAGATTTTCTGAAAGTTACATCAGATAGCTAAAATGTCAAGACCATTTAAGATGGTTGATATTGCTTCTATGAAAGGATACCAGAACAACTATTACTAATGTAAATTCAGGAACAGAGCAATCGGGGAGTAAGAAGAGCCAAAAGCAGAATGTACCAACTTTAGGAAGAGAAATTTCATAACAAAGCATAACATGTAGAAACAAGAAAGCAAACTGTGCTATTCCAAGGAGTGCCTGTTTCAACATCAGAGTGGCACTAATGACAGACTCAACCATCTGGTCTTCACAAAGACTGATTAAAAGCCATCAGAATGTAATTAAGTTCCTTATAGACTATATTCTCATAAAACTTCTGAAGTTCACTAAAATACAACAGTATGAGGGCTGAGAAACCTTAGTTTAGAAGCATACCACATACCAGAAATTACTTGGCTGTCTATGCCTGCAGTTGTCTTTTCTTTAAAGAATTAATCCTTTCAAGCTTTATTCAACTTAGCTTTTGGGGTTTGTTTGTTTGTTTTCCCTCCATAGCTGATAGCCAGAGGTTGTCTATGGCACAAGCCAGCACAACTCTGTATTATCAGTTACACAATTTAGGAAGTTCTACAAAGAAGTGTACCATGACTATACTAAAGTCTCATACAGCACTCCACAATGCCAAGAAAAAAAAAAAATGGAGATTTTAAAGCTGTAAAGCCTTTCATTATGGAGATTTTAAAGCTGTAAAGCCTTTCATTATGGATGACCCTTGAGTGAAAATACAGTATTTGCAAATTGCAATACAAAGTACAATTGCCCAAAGGCCAAGCACTGATTCCACACCATCAGGTACTGCATCTACAACAATCCTCCTCTAATGCCAGCCTTTCTTTAGCCCATCTGCCCTTCAATTCTTACATGTGCTAAAATCCTTGCCCTAGGACATCTACCAAGAACTTGTAGCTGTATTGCTCTAGGTTGAGAGACACACACTAAATCACAGCGGAGGACACAAGGACGAATCCCTTCCCAGTACTCCAGTGCATAAACTCGAACTGCATGTCAAAGTACAAAGGAAGAAAGCCTTCTTCCCTAGGTTTTTGTGAATACTGTCACAAAAAGGTGTTGCTGGTATGATACTTGCAACAGGCAGTAAATAATTTATGCTTTTGAGGCATTACAGACAATACAGAGATCACCATCACCAAAACAACAACATTCTGAACAGAGAATAAACACTCAATGCAATTCCTGCATAGGGAGAAGGTAGCTAGACAGAGCTAAAAATTGCATGATGAAAGCTGTTTCAGAACCTGTTAGTAAAAACAGAACCAGAGACTGTGCTTCTTAATTAGAAAGGACTGATTCATTCACAGCATAACCAGTTGTGGTAACTTAGTATCTATTTGTCTCCTTCAGCATGTTAACCTCTTCTCTGCTCTAACTCCAGTAAAAAACATAAGAAGGAAATGCACGGGTCCAATTCACAGTCCAAAGTGTTAGTCAAGAAGCCACTTTCACTAGAATTTTAAGCTAATGCACTAAGCAGACAAAAATAACTGAGACCTAAGGACACACTGCAGCTTCCAGCACAGGGAGACAGCAGATAGCTGGGCACAGTGACACCTTCAATCACTGGAGAACAAAAAAAGAACCCAACCAAAACCAACACAACCCACCAAATCAACCCCGCCAGAACTCTAACAGGATGCAAGGAGAACATGGATTCATGACAACATTGATAAAAGTTTTAGATGCTAAAACTGAACTGGAGGAGAGTTTGAGATGGTCCTTCTAGATTATAAAAAAATAACATCTTGTTTATTTTCATCACTGGTAAAGCAGAGAAGAGAAAACCAAATACAGCAGTAGGCTCAAACAAAAGTAAGTAGTGCCAGCTTAGCTGAACTAGCCTGGTAGTACATGCTTGACAACACTTCTAGCCCAAGACAGTTATTCATTGAAAGCACCCTTCTACCCCAGCACAGAGAAATTCTGTAAAGTATTTCTGTTCACTGAAACAGTCACCCCTCAAACTCTGTTCTGGTGGAAGGAACTTAACTTAGACTCGATGAAAATCTCCAGAAAAGTATGGTCTCAGAAGTGCCTCTGTTTAATGTACACCTATGATTTTGCTTTATTTTGAATCTACAGACACTCTTCTGCCCATTCCCTTTTTTAAGCACTTTACATTTGCTACTCAGTTTGGTCTCTAGTACAGTGACACTTCCAGACATTCTTAGAAAGGTGCTGTTAAACCAAAGCAGAAACTCTTAGGATAAGCCTCACATGTGCCTTCTGAGGAAAACAAACAAAAAACAAACAAAAACAAACAAAAAACACCAAACAAAAACCAAGCCAGAAAAACCAACAACCACCACCAAACATCACAAAAACAATGAAACAACAGCAACAACAAAAAAAAAAATCAATAGTAACAACAGCCAGTATCCACAGCAACAAGAGACAGAAGTTGAATAAATGCATGTGACAACTGTGAAGCTCATTTTTGGTTCTGTGTCTAATCACACTTCTGAGCAGAGTGCCACCAGACAATGTCTACCTCTCCTTAAACACCCCTAAAAAACACTGGATGCAAGAGATAACCTGTCTGATGACATCTTCCATTTTTTTGTCATCTTCTGTCAGCAGAATCTATCAATTCAAATTCCTTCCTTCATTTGTTATTTCTCATTATTTTGCTTGGCTTACCACATAGAATCATAGAATAGTTTGGGTTGGAAAGGACCTTTAATGGTCACTTAGTCCAACCCTCCTGCAAGGAGCAGGGACATCTTCAACTACATCAGGTTGCTCAGAGCCTCATCCAACCTGATCTTGAATGTTTCCAGGGATGGGGCATCCACCACCTCTCTGGGCAACCTGGGCCAGTTTTCACCACCCTCGTTGTGAAAAATTTCTTCCTTATATCTGGTCTAAATCTACCCTCTTGTAGTTTAAAGCCATTACCCCTTCTCCTACCTTAATAGGCCCTGCTAAAAAGTCTGCCCCAATCTTCCTTACCAGCCCCCTTTAAGTACTGGAAGGCTGCAATAAGGTCTCCCCAGAGCCTTCTCTTCTCTAGGCTGAACAACCCAGACTGTCTCAGCTTGTCCTCACAGCAGAGGTGTTCCACCCCTCTGAGCATTTTTCTGGCCCTCCTCTGGACCTCTTCCAACAGGTCCATGTCTCTCCTGTGCTGAGGGCTCCAGAACTGGACACAGTACTCCAGGTGGGGTCTTGCCAGAGCAGAGTAGAGGGGCAGAATCACCTCCGTTGACCTGCTGGCCATGCTTCTTTTGATGTGGCCCATGGGATTCTTCCAAGCAGATCCCTGAAGAGGCTAAAGTCTACTCTCCTGATATCCAGGGCTGTGGTCCTGCTTTTTGCTCTGCTCTATCCTCTCAAGATCCCAAATGCCACTGTTTCATGGTCACTGCCGTGACCTGAACATCCCTGACCACTCCTTCCTTATTTATTAAGTATTAGGCCCAGCAGAGCGCAAAGACAAGGGCATGTGAGGCTTCTTCCAGTTGCCTGAAGGAGACCTCATTTACCTCTTCTTCTTGATCAGGTCATCAGCAGACACATACCACAACATCAATCATCTTGGTCCGCCCACTAACCTTGACCAACAAGCTCTCAGCTAGCTCATAACCTGTCCTTAGGCAGAGCTCCAAGCATTCCCACTGCTTTCTCATATAAAAGGGCAACTCCCTCTCCTCACCTCCCTGAAAAGCCTATATCCATCCATCACAGTTCTCTAGTCATGTGAGCTATCCCTGATCCCAGTGAGGTCATAGTTCTGTAACTGCCCACAGACTTCTCATTCCCCCATTCGTTCCCCATGCTGCACAGATTAGTGTTATAGGCATTTTAGAGAGGCACCCAAGCATGATGATTCCCCGGGAAGGGTAGGAGAGCTTTCCCCACAAGGCTGTTCTGTAGGTACTTCCTTCTTTATGTGCTTCGGGTTTTCAATTTCATCCTTTTTCTGTTGCTTTCTCTTTTGTTCACATAACACCAGGCCTTTTGCTTGCTTACCCCATCCGCCACTTTCTCACCTGATCTTACCCAAGAGGAATCTCTCCCTCCCCCATCATTCACAGTTTAAAATTCTTCTTAGCAGGTTGACCAGCCCTGTTGGCAAAGGTACATTTGCCCTACTCAGGTGGATCCTGTCTCTTTGAGGCAGTCAATCCTGACAGACAGTTCCATGGTCATAGAAACTAAAATCCTGTTGCCAATAGCAGCTGTGCAATCCAGTGTCATTCTGCAGGATCTGCTCAGCCATCCTCAAACCCTTCCCCCTCCCCACACCACCTGGGCCCCCACACCATTAACAATCATCCTGAGCCATGTAGTCATGTTCGACACTTTTCGGGTCACTCCTGCCAGTATCACTGGTGCCTACATGGAGGAGCAGCCAAGCGAGCCTCAGTAGCCTCTCTACAACATCCAGAATGCAAAACTCTGGGAAGCAGCAAACCTCCCCAGATGACGTTAGGCCAACAAACGGGTCCCTCCACTCTGAAAATGTAGCCTCCACTACCACCACCATCTGAAGGCAATGGAAGGAATAAAGCTAAAACCTTGCAGGAACCAGAAAACAGGCCTGATCTACTACATGTTAATGTGCACCCAAGCCTAATTCTTCCCACACAGAGGCCAAGTTGGACACCCTACAAATTGCACTATGAATGTGCTTTCACTTTTTTTTTTTCCTCTTTTGCTGGCAAAAGAGTCTGCAAGTTTGTAATTGGGCAACACAGGGGACAAGGAAATAGATCATGTGAAAAACAAGACGAGATGTTTCCATAGCGCAGTGTGAAAGGCAAAACTGTTGGATGCTCTTTAACCTACCAACCTGTACTGGAAGCACTCAAAGCTCACTGTGTAGTGGTTCAAGGATAGACACACAGACCCTCCCACAGCAATCACTTCACAAAAGCTGCAAAACGTCACTTAATGAAGACACAGGGAACATGCTAAGGCAGCAATGAACCTACATGCTAGGCAAGAAGCATGCCCCATCCAACAAGTGAGTCCAGACAAATTTGGCAATGAATCATTAATCTCACTAATGTGCAAAACGTAAGTGTATTCCCACCAGGTGTGGCTCAATACATTCTTATTCACCCAGTTATGGATTGACGAAGGACTGACAGTCAGCTATGGCCCAGATTCACCAAAAACATCAGTCAAGTTCTCAAAACCAATTAAGACATGTGCTTGCATATCACCACCATCACCTCCCAGATGATGTCTACAGTACCAGAACAACATTTAACCCCGTGCATTGGAGGCTACAACTGCAGCATCTGAACATGTATTTTGCAGGCAGCAACTAGGCAACACCAGACCCGCATATCCTGGTCACAACAGTAGCTCTGTCATGGTACTCTCAAAGGGCACAGTAACTACAGTACTGGCATCTGCCAGTAAGTGGATCCAGATAAGTGGAGACCAGGTGAAAGTTCTGATGGCTGTGACATACAAGATTACAGCCACCTGCAATCACACCCACAGAGCTGGGAAGACCTAGGTGAAGAGGGAACCCCTTGTAGGTACTGTTTTTGTCACATGGGCAATTGCTGTCAGTGCATGAGGGTCTCAGGGATCTTCTTTTTCCTCCCTACTTCTCCTTTCTGTGGGTGAGAACAGTGAGATGTCCTCAAAACAGTGTAGTAATCCCTCCCATGCCCATCAAAACATCTTTTCTGGAAGGGTGCAATCATAAGCACTGCAGGGGAGGGCAGGGAGTTAGTAGAAAGGGAATTGAGGAGACCTCTAGGACTCTCTTCCTCTTAGCCCTTCCAATATTCCCCCCTCCCAGCCTCACAAATTAGGTTACTGTGACAGTGACCCCAGCACAGTGAGAATAACATCAGTCATACACTAGCGAGGTAGCAAAACAAGGGGATGAGCCAAAGTTCTCCTGTCATAGGCCAAGCTACACAAGGGGATTCATGCAAGACAGCAAACAAAGAATGAGGACAATTACAGCTTCCCCCAGCTACACAGACAAAATATTTTTTTGTATTTGTCTGAGGGCTTACTGCATACATTTTTATTTCTCTAGAGGCCTACAAGTAAAGGTAGAACAGCATTGGACAGGGTTAGGGAAAGCGGGGAAAAAAGGCTATAATTAGTAGAGGACTAGAGATTAATCTCAACTTCTGCAAAGTTCCTTTTCTCTGCTGCTAAATGGTGGCAGCCCTGTGTTCCTCAAAAAGAGTGACAGGAGTTGTTTTGTTCCAAAGCTACTATGCAACTGTGGCCTGTAAAATTAAGATTACCCAGAAGAGGAGAAAGTGGCTGATTTCTTCCACTTTCTGCAGACTGGCGATTAAAACAAGGAAAAAGAACATCCTGATCAGCTGATGATTAAAGAGCCTCTGGCAGAACAGTGACTATGGTCCTTGCCTGAAAAGCATCAGCAGAACTTCTTTCATCTAGAAGATACTGTCCTAAACCAGAGCTTTGAGAACAACATCAAAAATGCCAACCCTTTGTTCCCATGCATGCAGGGGTGGGGAAAGAGAATGTCTAACATTAAGACATGTCTTAAGAAAGGTCTTACACTAGCCCCTTTCTCAGACATGGTCAGTGTGGGACACTGGGGTGACATGCTCTTGTCTACTGCTTGTCATAGCAATCCTCAACATCCTATTTGCCTTGGATTATAGACCCATCACCTGCTCTCAAGGCAAAAGTTCAGGTGTTAACATAGAGCCCACTGGTGAGCAGTTCACTCCTGCTTGCCATCCCACAACATGCATCATTCCAGATGATGGTCCCTGCCCACTACCAGAGATAAGCCAAAAATATTAGAATATTTAGTCATCTTAAAACAGAGTCAAATTTACACACAGTTGAGGACAACCAAGGGGAGTTTTCATCCTGAACACATTAGGAAAAGAAACAGTCCATTTTAAGAATGTAGAGCTAATATAAAGACATAATGATGTAGCCAGAACGGTATGCCAGTATCACTGGACTGCACTTAACTGTGCTTCTACACAGAAGTTAGAGTTGCTTTGAGTTTTCTGATTTTTTTTTTTTTTTATGGTGGGGTTAGGATGCTTTATTTTTAATTAAAATCTTATTTCATGCTAAGCCTAATCAATTTCTGAACACAAATTCTAACAGTGTAACAAGAAAAATTGAATTCGTCAGCAGAAAAATCCAGTTTACTGAATTGGTACTGAAAGTGAAAGGACAGGATTCTCCCATTCCAGTAAACCCAAAATCTGACAGCCATCTGAAGTTTTACTGCTCCCGCAGTCCTAAACTGCTGTTCACTATCCTGAATCAGAAAAATAAGACTACAAAGTCTCCTTTTCTGGATATATGTAAAGAATAAATAAGCTATCCTAAAGGGATGGGGGAAGCATTTAACAAATGTGGTCCAGAGACCAGCTGAAGGATTGCCATTGTCTCTGACATGTCAAAGAGCTTGAGGAATCCTGACAAAGTTTGTTAGAATATGTCTAAGAATTAGGACCTTTTCCTGAAGTCTGGAAGAAAAGTGACGAAAGAAAGCTCAAGGACAAAGTAAGCTAAATATTTATATCAAAATCATCAAGTTTATTTTCCAATTACTGCAGCAAGGTATTTTTCCAGAATTGATAGCACAGACCTGCTATTAGGAGTTGGTTTGTGTTCATATAACATTCCCATCCCACTCCAACAAGTTTGATGCTAGTGCCAGCAATAGATGCCCAAAGCCTGGAGAAGGATCACAGGTCAGCAAGAAAGCACCTGAAGAGCACCACAAAGGAATTCCAGCAAGTCAGCTTCATCGGGGCCAAACTTAAATGCCTCTATGCAAACACGCACAGCATGGGAAATAAACAAGAGGAGTTAGGGACCTGCACATACCTGCAGGGCTATGATCTTCCCAGCATCACTGAGACATGGTGGGATGGCTCCTATGACTGGAGCACTGGAATGGAAGGATACAGGCTCTTTAGGAAGGACAGGCAGGAGAGACAAGGAGGGGGTGCCACCTTCTATGTCAGTGACCAGCTGGAGTGCATGGAGCTCTGCCTGGGGATGGATGACGAGCTGACGGAGAGCTTATGGGTCAGGATTAAAGGGAAGGGACAGGTGACATTACAATGGGGGTCTGCTACAGGCCACCCAACCAGGAAGATGGAGCTGATGTGGCCCTCTACAGACAGATAGCAACAGCCTCACATTCACAAGCCCTGGTTCTCATAGGAGGACTTCAACCACTCCGACGTCTGTTGGAGGGACAACACAGCAGGTTTGTGCAGGAGGTTCCTGGAATGCGTTGACTTCTTTCTCTAAGCAACAGAGGAGCCAATGAGGAGACGTGCTAGGCTGGACCTGGTTCTCACCAACAAGGAGGGGCTGGTGGGGAATGTGAAGCTCAAGGGCAGCCTTGGCTGCAAGTGACCGTGAAATGGTGGAGTTCAAGATCCTTAGGGCAGTGAGGAAGGCACACAGAAAGCTCACTACCCTAGACTTCAGGAAAGCAGACTTTGGCCTCCTCAGGGATCTGCTTGGTAGAGTAGTATGGGATAAAACTTTGGAGGGAAGAGGGGCCCAAGAAAGCTGTTTAAGATTCAAGGATCACCTCCTCTTAAGCTCAGGAGTGATGAATCCCAACAAAGGGGAAGTCAGGCAAAAATGCCAGGATGCTTGCATGGATGAACAAGGAGCTCCTGGACAAACTCAAACACAAAAAAAGAAGGCTACAAAGGGTGGAAGCAAGGACAGGTCGCCTGGGAGGAACACAGAGGAACTGTCTGAGCAGCCAGGAATCAGGTTAGGAAAGCTAAGGCCCTGATAGAATTAAATCTGTCCAAGGACAACAAGGACAACAGGAGAAGCTTCTATAGGAACACTGGTGGTAAAAGGAAGACAAGGGGAAAATGTGGGCCCTCTGGAAGGAACACCTGGTTACCCTGGATATCGATAAGGTTGAGGTACGTAATGAGTTTTTTGCCTCAGCCTTCACCAGCAAGTGCTCAAGCCACACTGCTCAAGTTGCAGAAGGCAAAGGCAGAGACTGGGAGAATGAGGTACTGCCCACTGTAGGAAAAAAATCAGGTTCAAGACCATCTAAAGAACCTGAAGGTGCACAAGTCCATGGGATCTGATGAGATGCATCTGCAGGTCCTGAAAGAACTAGCAGAGGAAGTTGCTAAGCCACTACCCATCATATTTGAGAAGCTGTGGCAGTCTGGTGACTGACTGGAAAAGGGGAAACATAACCCCCATTTTCAAAAAGGGGAAAAAGGAAGACCTGGGGAACTACAGGCCAGTCAGTCTCACCTCTGTGCTCAGCAAGATCATGGAAAATAAGGAGGTGACTGGTGACGGCCAACATGGCTTCACTAAGGGCAAATTCGTGCCTGACAGATTTGGTGACCTTCTACAACAGGGTTACAGCATTGGTGGATAAGGGAAGAGCAACTGATGTTATTGTGCAAAGCATATGACACCATCCCGCACAACATCCTTGACTCTAAATTGGAGAGACATGGATTTGACTGACGGACCACTCTGTGGGTAGGGAATTGGCTGTACGGTCACACTCAAAGCATTGCAGTCAACAGCTCAATGTCCAGATGGAAACTGGTGACGAGAGGTGTCCTTCAGGGGCTGGTACTGAGAGCGGCATTGTTTAACATCTTAGTCAGTGACATGGACAGTGGGATTGAGTGCACCCTCACAAGTTTGCCAATGACACCAAGCTGCGTGGTACAGTCAACACGCTGGAGGGAAGGGATGCCACCCAGATGGACCTGGACAAGCTTGAGGAATGGGCCCCTGTGAACCTCATAAATTCAACAAGGCCAAGTGCAGAGTCCTGCGCATGGGTCAGGGCAATCCCAAGTACAAATACAGGCTGGGCAGAGAATGGATTGAGAGCAGCTCTGCTGAGAAGGACTTGGGGGTGTTGGTTGATGAGAAGCTCAACATGACCCAGCAATGTATGCTCATAGCCCAGAAGGCCAACCATATCTTCATCCAAAGAAGCATGGCCAGCAGGTCAACAGAGGTGATTCTGCCCCTCTGCTCTGGCAGGACCCCACCTGCAGTACTGCATCCAGCTCTGCAGTCCTCAGTACAAGAAAGACATGGACCTGCTGGAGCAGGTTCAGAAGAGGCCACAAAAATAATCAGAGGGATGGAACAGCTGTCCTATGAAGAAAGGTTGAGAGCGCTGGTGTTGTTCAGCCTCAAGAAGAGAAGGCTCTGGAGAGACCTTATTGCAGCCTTCCAGTACCTGAAGGGAACCTACAAGAAAGCTGGAGAGGGACTTTTTACAAGGGTGTATAGTGATAGGACGAGTGATAATGGCTTTAAACTGAAAGAAAGTAGATTTAGATTAGATATTTAGAGGAGACATAAGGAAGAAATTTTTCACTATGAGGGTGGCGAGACAGTGGAACAGGTTGCCCAAAGAATTTGTGGATGCCCCATTGCTAGAAGCGTCCAAGGCCAGGCTGGAAGGGGCTTTGAGCAACCTGGTCTAGTGGAAGGTGTCCCTGCCCATGGCTGGGGGGTTGGAACTAGATGATCTTTAAGGTACCTTCCAACCCAAACCATTCTATGATTCATATTAAAAATCTAATGAGATTGTATCTATGTTTTCTGCTTGGCCTGTTCTTACTCTTATTACAGGTGTGCTGTCAATAGAATTACATTCTGCATCATACATTTAAAACGCATACTCCTTCTAGCCTCCAGCAATCTACAACTTAGAAGCTCCCTGAACCAGACACGGTTACTTTGTTTATAGTAGAATTCCACATAGGGTAAGTGACATAGCCATGTTTTATGTTTAGAAATATCCAGTTATTTTGAAAACACGGAAGTTATAATCTATCATTAAGTGGTACAAAGGTACTTTAAAGGTACTTCAATCCTGGGTGTACAATAATTGCAGGCCAGCCAACTACTCCCAAAATAAGACACTATCATAGCTGGTCTGCTTAAACTAAATTAATTCAAACCTTCCTACCACCACCTCTAGCATCATCAAACCAGATCCTAAAGGGGAGGAGGGGGGAGAAGAAAAAAAGCCTACACAGCAGCATAGCAATCCATTGCATCACACAAGTTACAGTAAAGGCTGTTATCTACAGGCTTTCCACAGAAAGGTGGGACACCTTCCTCCAACAGATGGAGTAGAGGGGGACTGGGCTGGTACAGGATGGGTGGGACTGTCCCCAGCTGTGTCACTGACTACATCCTTCCTCCATATGTGAAGGAGAGTCCTGGGGGAAAGTATATATGACAGAACAGAGAAAAGCAAGACATGGCTTAGGAAAAAGGATCAGCCAGTTTTGCCTCCAAGATCACAGGAAGCGAGTCAGAGTAGTTCACACTACAAGGATTTGATTCATTGGCATTTGTGGAGGCTAAGAAAGATTTTCTCAGGTGAGAAGCAAAGTTAGTCTAAACTCTTTCAAATTTTTCATCTCATCACATCAGCCGTCAGGATAGGGACCGTAAAGAAAAAGGAACATTCAGGTTGCTACAATTCAAAGGACACACGTGCTCAGCATGGGGTCCAGTACACCAAGAAGGCTCAGCCTGCACGGGGAACAGACTACAAACTACAGCAAAGAACCAGCCCACAGAGGTTGAGCCCTACACCAAGACTTAGAGGACCCCGAGAACAGTATTCTGTGCCGCAGACCCCACCTGGCCGAAACATGAACGGTAGCCTGCGACTTC
>NW_010558163.1:0-29680 GCF_000687285.1 Phaethon lepturus | reverse complement strand
TCAGCCGGCTGTCAACCAGCATCCCCAGGTGGTCCTTTTCCGCTGGGCAGCTCTCTAGCCACTCCTCCCCAAGTCTGTAGTGTTGCATGGGGTTGTTGTGGCTGAAGTGCAAGACCCGGCACTTGGTCTTATTAAACCTCACACAGTTGACCTCTGCCCATCGATCCAGCCTGACCAGATCCTTCTGCAGAGCCCTGCTACCCTCCAGCAGATCAACATTCCCACCCAACTTGGTGTCATCTGCAAACTTACTGAGGGAGCACTCGATCCCCTCATCCAGATCATCAATAAAGATACTGAATAATATGTTAATTTTAACCTAAATAAAGCTAAGTGTTGCCCCTGTATTATTCTTACATAAAGAAATTCAGGGATTTCTTTCCTCCCTTTTATAGAACTTGTTTGGATTAAAACTAATGATGCTTTTATTCTTGGAAGGCAGTATTCAACCCCAAATTTAATTTCAGAAATTTTTTTCACTTGAAGGAAAATTTATTGTATCCTGAAGTCAGACAGTAGTTGAAAGAAAACAATTACTATCCAAATTATCATTCTCATTGACAGATCTTCTGCGTTTGTCAGTGTTAGTCTTTCCAGTTGACCCATGCAGCAATGCAAAGTTGGCTCTCCTGGCAGCAACACTGAACCCAGTGAGAAGCAGATTGCTTCTACATTTGGAGACTGATTTTATTAGTGGAATGAAGAATAATATGTGGGCTAATTTGTGTGTGTATATCAAACTGTACAATATGAGCAATAATTTAATCTAATATGTATATTCTGTAAGTTTTAAAGTGATAATGAAGCCTTATTCTACCAATGATGCTTTAAGGATATATTAATGGCTTTGAACTTGTTGTATGCAACTGTCCAGAACTGTTTCTGTATCACTCATATAATTTTGGGATTGTACAAGACATTGATCTAATTAGAGTTAGAGCTTTGCCACATCCAACCAGTCAAAGCAACAGCAGTTTTTGCTGTCAATATGCAACAATTAGTTTTCAAATCAGATGCTCATCTGTAGTTCAGCTGGGGTTGTTGGTGTCTAAGTGCTCCTTTCACTGCTGTAGATGGCATCTTGTAGACCATAATAGATCTTATTTGTCACTGACGGAAGCATACCTGTGCCGTCCATAAATATTGAACATAAAGATCATATAACCTCTTTAACCTGCCTTTTAGTAGTCCATGGCATTGCGAGGTCTTGGGACCTAATTAAAATGTGCTGTTACAATCCAATGCTGATTTCAGTGGATGATCTTTGTATTGGGCCATTAATAAAACAAGATATATTTAAAACTTCCGAGATGTATGTAACTATGTATGCAAGGGTACTTTCTTTACTGAGAACTTTTTACTTCTGCTGAAAGTAGTGTCAGCAGTGAAAGAAAGCCAGCCCCAAGAGAATAGTAGATGGGTCATTTAGGTTATTCCATAAAAACAATGTAAGTTGGTAGATGGTAATGTCCCATGGTAGAGCCAATTTGGTTTAGTGTTCTGGAATCTTTGAATTCCTGCTCTCACATGCCATGGTAGACTCCTTTATCCATGGGCTTCATATCACCAATAATGAGAATGAAAAGTAAGAACTTCTTTGTTAAACATTGGATCACAGTCATTCAGGTGATTAAAAACATTTCTTTGAGTTTCTCATAATCTAGAAATATTTTGTTTAGGCCTGTCTTGATAGAAACCCAAAAGCTTTCTTACCAAAGATTGGGAAAATGAAACTAGGAGAAATTAAAACTCACCATAACAAAGGATGTAATTGCAAGCGCTCAGGATGCCTCAAGAATTATTGTGAGTGCTTTGAGGTGAGTCAGGTGAACTTTCCTCTCATCAGTTACTACCTTAATATTGACTATATTCTGTAACTAGTAGATGCTAAAAATAATTACTTCTTTCTTTGCATTTTCCATCATAAAACTTTTTTAACATAAGAAGCACAGTCTCTTTCTTGATATATCTTCCAAGAACTGAATCTGACTGAAGTTAAACAGCTAAAATTTTCGGTATCAGGAGCTCTCAGATCCTGAAGAAATTGCTTGCTCCAGAAGAAGTGAGGAATGGTTTTCTGCTAATCCTGGTAGTTTCTTTGCATCCATGCTATTTTGTTATCTTGCAAAATTATCCACAAATTGAGGGGAGGAATGATTTGTCCATGTACAGAACATCAATCTCCACAGAGAATCCATGGAGAAAAACCTGTCTTGCTTCCCTACTGTATTGATGCTGATGGTCTCTCTCTGGCAGCATCCAAGACCAACACACCTAGAATAAGTCCCTGGTGGTATACCTCCAATAGTTGCTCAAATGTATGTTTAATTTAAGATTTGTGCAATTTTTATTCTAAGTATTCTGTGTTTGCCAGGCTAAGATTATGTGTTCGTCTATTTGCAAATGCATCGGTTGCAAAAATTATGAAGAAAGTCCAGATGAAAAAAAAAAATTGAATGTGCTAAACTACGTCGATATTGGAAATAATGAAGGAAATAGCCCAGTTTTAACATCAACACTCAAAATGTTACCAAAATTGAAGACAGACAGGTGAATATTTAGAAATAGCAATGCATAATCCATTGGTCTGACTTCATTAATTTTTTGTGTAACCATTATCATAATTATCTAAGAAATAGTGACTAAAATGACAAGTGGCTTATATACAAGGAATCGCTTCACATAGCATTTACCATCTTGTTTCTATAATTAAAAAAATATATAAAGGAGAGGCTATAATTGTCCTTTAAGAATATAGTATACAGAGTTCAGGGATATATGTATTAGTTCCACTTACAAAGCAACGATTATTTATGTATTGATCACATATTGCATTCTCTCGACTTTTTGCCCCCTTAGCTACTGCTTGTTTTTCCTTCAATTTCTATATTCTAAAATTTTTCTACGTTCAAGCATTCATTTCTAACAAAACCTTGACCAAAGAATTACTAAGAAAATTAGTTATTAATACATTTGTGATGTTCAATTAATAAGCAAGTTTATATCACTGCTTCTTTCCCATCTCTTCTTCCTTTGATCCACTTCCTGTCAATTTCATTTGTGTTTGTTAGAATATTTTACTATCCAAACTGCCAAGGTGACCATGCTATTGTGATGTTGTTATGCTTTCTAACATAGTTGTAGCCTAATCTCTATTTTTTGTTGGTTTATAGTCATTTGCCTAATAAATAGAAACAAATTAAACTACCTCTTAACTGAATTTAGGGAGCTTTACTCCAGGCTCTAAAAGTTTCAGTTTGCATACATGATTTTCTTAGCTTTTTTGCATCAACTATTACCTTGACATTCTTATCTTAACTCAATTTTAAAAATACTTTCTGATCATCTATTTTTAAAATTTTAATAATTTCTGCTGTTGGTAGTGTATTGATGAGGTAAATGGTGCCAAGTTGTGCCTTTGCTTGAATCTCACAGTAGGTTGAGTTACATTATTAATATAGCAGAATGAGTTATGATGTTAACGACTGGTAGTTTCAAGGATTTACTCAAAGCAAGGCTGCTAAGGTGCCATTCAGGGAATCCTTGAGGGGCTTGGTGCTGTTTCCTTTAACAGCAGTAGACTGATTTTTACATTTAGTATTCCCTAGACCCTGACTAAGCCTTTTTAACACATTTCCTTGTACATTAGGCAGGATCTGACTATTGCATGCAGATGGAGGAAGAGGCTTTTTGTATAACCTTTTTTTGTCTGCACCTGTTGGGCAGCATTTGCATAGATTAATTATATAGTGTGAACACAGTCTTCCATGTGATAAATTAGAAAAACTCAGAAGCAATCTGTTAGAAGCAGAAGCTATTCAGTGTAAACAGTGAAATTCCTACAATGATGTATCTTACAGTAACAGTGCAGCTACTCTGATTCAACTCTGTGCATTCCAACTCTTAACTGACTTTTGCAGTTCATCTTTTAAATTATTTTGTGTATTTAAAATGGAAATATTTCATACTAGTTTCTTTTTCCCCTCTCAGGCAACCAGCTGTATGTATATCTTGGGAGGAAGTGAAAGCAGTATGTGCTTGTCTCCTGGTGCAAGCTGAAGAGGCAGAAAAAAGAGGTTACTCTGTCTGTCTAGCTGAGTGGATGATCATGGAAGAATTTGGGAGATGTTTATCCCATATCTTATGTGCATAATTAAAATCTAAAGGGCTGAAAGTTTGGATTATGTTCAATGTGTTATAAAGCCAATAAGTATTAATATCGATATGTTGACGAAGTCTCCACAATTTTTCTATTTAATGATCTTTGATCTGGCATAGGAAAAGTTTCATACCGGTGTAAGTGAAACCAGCACCACATCCAGCGTTTTTCTGAGTAACTTAATACTGTAGAAAGCTTATTATATTTTTTTACTGAAACAGATTTTCTCTGTAGTTAGGGCTTTCTGATCCAATTCTTCAGTCTTTACCTAGACTCTTATTAAAAGTAAGTTTAACTTGAAATTACTTTATTGGATGTTTACGTGAGTAGAGATGCAGTAAAAACTGAGTAAGAATTTGCTTAGTTTGGTTATTTTATGCATTGTGAAACAATTCCATTTCCAGTGGTAGTAGGCAAGTCTACTAAGTTTAGCTTTGGGTCTTCTGTTTTGGCAACTTATTCCTGCTGTCTGCAGATGTACTATTTTTGAAAAACAGAGCAATGTTGTCAGTAGGTTTGGTATTTACTGTTGGAAGAAAAAAAAACCACACTAGACTTTGTTCAACATTAGATTTGTTAGACAGATGAGCCTCATAATGAGGAAGATGACCTCCTTTTTACCCATATTGCAAAGTACAAGAGTTTGTGGTGGGAAAGTTTTTACATACATAGCATTTAGGATTGAAATTTGCTGAATCCTACATTCTCAATCCAGTTTCCCTTAAAGTTTGGAATAGTTTTTGTTCAGTTGTTCATTTTTCCTATGTGAATATTTTCTCTGGGACATTTCTTCCTCTTCTCATTCTCACTGTTGGGATAATAGTAGATTTTATTTTCTCTAACAGGAGTAAGCTATTTGCTGCCATGTTCTGGAAAAAAAAATTTTAAATTGTCATCTAAATGAACTGACAGATTAAATAAAAATTAACACTTTTTTTTCTCTTTCTTTGTTTTTAGGCTTTTTATGCTAAGTTAATAATATATGCTTAGATATTTTTGGCATTTATGCTTAAAAGAATAAAGATATTCTCCATGTCATGTTGATTCATGAAAAATTCTTGCCAGGACAGTAGGTGAGACTGCATACTATTGTAAAATTTTGGTTAATAAGAGGGAGGGCTTTTTTACTAGTGGTAGTTGATATGTGAATGGATTGCATTTTATACCTTTGTTTTTAACAACTGCTGCTGGAGATTGCTGAAGGTTATAGGAGAAAATGGATTCTCAAAGTGCTCCATAAGTGATACGGCACCATCTGGACGCTTCACCACTTCCTGGCCCTTCAATTCCTAAGATGATTTCTTTTGGTTTTGAAATTCATACCTACATAAAGGCATCATTTTAAGAAGTATTTGTCCCCAGACAGTTGCTGTGAGGTCATAAATCAGAAGAGCACACACGGGCTGTAGAGTCAACAGACACTCCACAAAGAAGTGAAGCATGAAGAAGAAACCAGCCTGTACTGCTAAATCATGCCTTGAAATCAAATCTCAGAAATCAGCTCACTAAAATTCCCAGTGGAGGTGAGGTTCAGTAGTAAAGAAGAAACAAGGGTTAAGACTAGTGATGTAAGTATGGATTAAAAATAGCAATTAGGAATAGAAATGCAAGGTAAATTAAAAATTATTGTGAGGAGTAGAAAAAGATAATTACATTGTAAGAAGAGCTGTTAGAATCCTTGAAAAACTGAATTTAGTGTGATACAGTCTCATCTTCAGATGCATCTTAGTTTGAATCCACACAGCAGGAGACAATGCCATAATATAAAATGGCAAGTTATTAAGCCCAAAAGAGATATGAGCTCAAATGATGAGGAAAAAACTATTAGGAAGAAAAATCATAAGATTTTGACTAGTCAAGAAGTTGGAAAATAATAAAGATGAAAAACTCACAGCAAAAATTTAAAAGAAATAATACAGAGTGTTAAAATGGAATTAGAGTGAGATAAGAAAATTCTACCACCAAAAGTAAAACAGGAGTGCAGGGGAGACATACAAATAACATAGTAAGGGAAATGAATAAAGACATGAGCTGCATCTTTGAGCAACATCCCTAGGCTCTCATCTGATAAATATAATGCTGAGACTTTCACCCAGGGTCCGAGCTAAGAAGCCTTGAGGGAAGGTTTCTGCATTTTCTGCATACATTTTGAAGTCACTGTATAAATGAGACAGGCATAGATGAAGTTAATATCAAATTGATAATAAAAAATACAAGGCACTAGAATATGCAAGATTTTACACTGAAGCAATAAAAAACTACTAATTGAAAAAGCTGAAATTCATTTTCTTTTTCATTATAGAGATGTAAAACCAGCTTGATTTAATATTTTTTATATTGCAGATAGCATAAACTCAGTCTGTAAAAACACTTCCATGCTTTGGAGTTGCTAGGATTGTAATTATATTATGAAAAAAAAATACAAAGCAGTAGTTGGTAATATATAATGTAATAGAAAAGCCTAGCAGAAGCAATTTCTATAATTGTTAGCAAACTGAAAAACTGTCAAAGAGGGTTATATATTCAATAAGGAAAGCTAAACCTAGATCTTCTTTTCTTTTTACTGTATTTTAAAATTTGTTCAATTTCTGAATATGAGATTACGATATATCAGAAATACCAGTTTCTACAGAAACAAGCAGGAATTAAAAAACAAGCAAGCCCATGGATTCATAACTCTATGAACTACTTGCATTTTAACCTTACATATAAAACACAAAGACCTTTTTGAAACTGGCAGTGTGTCAGTCTCATCTGCAAATAACAAGAAATACTCATCTTTTAAAAATAAGTAAGGATAGAGATTATTTTGATGGGTACAACTGCAAAGTTACCTAACGTAAACATTCTCATCAAATGTCTTTTTTCTATTTCATTTTTTACCTATTAGATAGTACTCTAAAGGCTTGGTAAACTGTTGTCAAGATCTTCAGTGCAGAGACCAGGGGTCAGCACATGAAAAGTATTTCAGAGAGGTCTCTGAAATTCAGAAGTTCAGACACTTTTAAGAGGTCTCTCTTGGCTCATAATTATTTAGTTCAGCTGAAGGATGTTGTAATGTGGTATGTGAGATCTTATTTAGAGGTATGGATTGGTACAGAATAACAAATATGTGGGGAACTGAATTTCTCATATATTGCTCATATTTATATATACATGTATACATATTTCTCATATATATATACACATATATAGGATGAGAGAAGCGAAACACAATACGATCCACTCCATGAAATCTTTATACAAAAATTGAAAGTTGCTATCTGATGCCTTCCCTATTAGTTAGGTTTGGAGTTTGTCCCTTTTTGACTAAGGCAGGTGTCATCAAATTTAGTCAGCTGTTCTTAAGGATCTCAGGGATGAAATTTTTCCTTTTCAATTTACAGATTTTAAAAAAATTGTAACACATTCTCACAAGAGACCTCTTCACTTTTTAGACTACTTGGTCCGTTTGAGAAGCTGACAGATATGGACAGAAGAAGAAAAGGGTAAATGTCAAAAGAGCCAGAGTTTTAACAGATAGCAGGATGCAGAGGAACACGAAAGCAAATGGAGGTATGAGACACATACCTCAGAAAGAATGTCAGCTGGAGCAAAGTAGCGAGGTGTGAGAAACAGCTTCTAATTCTATATTTGTTTTGCATCAGTTTAGGGCAAGGGGAGGAAAAAAGGAAGATGTGAATTATGTGGTCAATCAAAATGTGACACTAAGCTACCAGTATTCATTCATTTCATACAGCTATCAAAAAGCTTAATACTGTTCTAGGGAATATTAGAAAAGATACTTTTAGTAGAGAGAAGAAAATGTTTGTATGATTTTATAAAATGCTGCTAAATCTTCATTTGGAATACTATGTACAGTTCTGGTCATCTGAGCTCAAGAAAGATAAACTTGATTTAGAACAGCTGCAGTTCTCAGAAAGGCTCCTGGGATGAATGTGAGAATGGAATATCTGTCTTCAGCTGGAGAACACAAAGGAGTTTGATTTTGTCTAGGCAAATAAATGCTGAGAGGAGATATGATTCCTCTTTATAAATAAATACAGGGGATACATATCGAAGAGATAGAAGCTGTTAACGATAAAGGATACGTATCACTTAAATTTGGAATGGAAAGTAATTTTTCCTAACCATTCAAACAATAAGGTTCTGAAATGGTCTTCCAGATAGGATAGTGTGAGCCAGGAGCCTAAACTATTTAAAAAAGGAACTTGAAAAATTGCATAATTAAAACAGATTTTCTGGAGACAATAAATTATGTCTGTAGTACAAGGCTTTGAGTGTCTATATATTGGCATATTCAAGAGATTTGGAAAGGAGAGACAGTAGATTATGCCATATTTCCCTTGCATGAATCTTATACTTCAGGGCCTTTGCTAGTCATGTATGGCACTCAGAAAAATATTTCTTCCTTGATATGTCATTCTTAGAACCCCTAAGTACTGAACACTAACAGATGCTGAAGCAAAATGCAGTCAGAGTGTGTTCACCTTCCTAGAGATATTAAATTCCCCTGTTTAAATGCTCAGGCTTGAATTGGTCAAACTTACTTTGAAAATTCTTTCATGGTCCCAACCACATGAGATAGGAACTATTTTTAGGATCCTCTATGATGATCATCTATGTTTTTTAATGTTCTGACAATTGAAAGGATGCTCTTGGTTTCTGATTCTTTCTGTAGCATGGTATTGTTTTCAATATCTTGATTCATGTGTGAAATATACAAGAAGGTGCTGGGAAGTGTTTGGGGAATGTGAAGTAGATGTCCTGCGGTCCCTTCTAAACAGATATCGCTTATTGTCAACAAGAGACTGGGATGAAGATCCAACCCTGTGTGCCTAAATTCCACGCCAATGAAGTGCATAGTACCTAAGCAAGAAAGAGCAGAAGAGCTCCGGTGATTGTAATAAGATCAGCTGACTGTCTATTTGTTGCCAGACAAGACCATAGTGATGAGGTAAATAGGATGTCAAACCAGGATTCAAATCAGTGAGGATCAGCAGGGTATATGACCAGGCACAGATATATCTATGAAGTACCTTAGGAAGGAGCAAGGCCTGAGCTTAAATGCAGCTCCTGAGTGAAGCAGGGAGGTCTCCAGCAAGGCTCCTCACAGCTCTTTCTCACACAAGTCTGATCCAAGGCTACAGCTGTGCCATATCAGAGCTGGCCTCCAGCACAGGCAGCCAAACCCCTAGGAGGGGAAGAAGAGGTTGCAGAGTCTGTTGGTACATTGGGGTCCTGAGGGTATGGTCAGAACAACAGTTTTATTGTGCTGTTGATTAGTCAGAGACCTGTAAAGCAAGTAACCTTTTTTTTCCTTCTCAAATAAAGAGCTTGTCCACATTTTACACTTTTCCATTGTTCCCAGTTTTACTAGGGTTTGGATTTTGGTTTTTTTTTTTTGTTGTTTGGGGTGTGGGGGCATACATCCTTGCTTGGTAGTCTCAGCCTTTGTCCCCACTTGACCCCAGTAAGTCAACACATGCCTTTTCACTATTATTTCAATCTTCACCCAAAGGGAATTTCTGGATACTCACTTTTTGGTATTTTATATCTAGAAATTTCTCCTGTTACTATCCTATTAATTTAACCCCTGGTTAAGTTTGGCCAGCTGATTTTTCCCCTTTCATTGTCTGCAGTATCTGACAATTTCTCACACCCTGTTGGGTTAACCCTGTCCAGATCTGGTCTCCTGTATGCATACCTTAACAGTTAATGAATATTACTGAAAGTTATGAACTTTGTACTGATATAAAATTGTCTAGTGTCATCATTTAATACCTGTTCAGGTGATTTTGGTTTACATTTTTCACCTGCAGGAATAAAAAATAAAAAGAGAAAATAAGAATGACTATACCTGTTGTATTGACAGTTTTATATGTTTGGTGCTTTGGGCATGTCTTGTAGTTCTGCTTCTCAGCTAAAACAATGGTAAGTCAGCTCATTTTGTAGAGCCACTTGTAATCAATTAATAGAGTGCATGAGCAACTGTACACAAATGGTCTTCATTCCAGCTGTTGCAGTGTGGCAACCTGCTGTGGCATACTTTATGTTGCTTCTTCATTATAGTTCATTTTTACAATCATAGTCAATAACTAATAAAGCTATGTAAGACAGACTTTGGAGAGGTGCTAGTTAAAAAATTTATTAATTAATTGCACATCACAGAGCTCTATTTGTAGAAATGATGTGGTTTGTGGCTAAGTAGCTAAATAGGGACTTTGGAAACCTGACTTCACTTCTTAGCTCTGCTACATGCTTCCTGCCTGGTCTTCAGAAATTCACTGAATTTCCATGGCCTTGGTTCAGGAAAATATTTGAGCAAATACTCAATAATAAAGCCAAGCATGTTGTCAAGGACCTCCTTCAATTAGAATCATAAAATTGTAGAATAGTTTGGGTTGGAAGGGAACTTGAGGATGAGAGAAAATGGCCTCAAGTTGTGCCAGGTGAGGTTTAGATTGAATATTAGGAAAAATCTCTTCACCGAGAAGAGTGGTCAAGCATTGGAACAGGCTGCCCAGGGAGGTGACAGAATCACCATCACTGGAAGTGTTCAAAAAACGTGTGGACATGGTGCTTCGGGACATGGTTTAGGGGGCATGGTGGTGTTGGGTGAATGGCTGGACTTGATGATCTTGAAAGTCTTTTCCAACCTTAATGATTCTGTGATTCTGTGACCTTTAAGGGTCATCTAGTCCAACCTCCCTGCGATGAGCAGGGACATCTTCAACTAGATCATGTTGCTCAAAACCCCATCCAGGGATGTGGCATCTACCACCTGGGCCACTGTTGCTCTGGCAAGGCCCAGGTCTTGTAAATGTCTCCAGGAGAGCTGCTGGCTCCTGGCAGGTCTCTCCACTACACTGCATTTCCCTACCTCAGGAAACCCCCTGTGCACCAAGATCTGCCACTCCGCTGCGGGTCGGACTGGCTCTGGAGCCACTCCCCTCGCTGACTAACTAATTGGGACTCTTGTAAGCAGGATGACAGGCCCCTCCCTCCTCCTTGTTTTCCTTTAGTCTGACAGTTATTTAGGGCTCAGCCCATAACCCATCCAAAGTCTCTCCATTTACTGCTGAAGCAAGCTCTGAGTCATGCCTGTAGAAAGAATAAGAAATATCAGACCCTGAGCAAGTACCTAAAAGAAAGGGGCCCTTATCCCAGGCCTCTACTGCAACATAAATTATAGAAATACTGCTAATATGTTTGGGAAAAGAAGAGGTGCATAATGAATTTGCAAAACCCAGTAGGTATCCTATAAGCATACCCCAAAATAATGCTTTCATAAATCTTCATTATAGTGTGGATATCTGCCGTTCAGTATTACCCACTTCAGAGACCAAATGTGACTCATTATTAAATTACTTCAATCTGTGCTAATGTAGAAGCACCCCTGACACATCTCTTTATGAGTCATTTCTTCAGAGTAATTGCATTAGTAATAGCTGGTTACACAGCAATCTTATGTTCCTACAAAATTAAGGTAATTACTGTAGCTAGAAACATATCCCTCTCTATTCTGTCCTAGCAAAGAAGCTGGTAAAAGGCAATGTAATGCATCAATTCTTTGTAACAAGAGAAACATTATGGTATAATTATATTATTGATGTGGCATATGAGAGTTTTCATATCTGAAAAGAGCATGGAAACAAAATCATAATTTGAAGCTACAAATTCCTCATCCATAAAGGGGAAAAAATGATCTTTTGCATTTAGGTTTCTTAAAAAGTATGGAGGAAATGTATTTGAAATACATGAATGAATTTGCATTCTGTACTTTGAAAGTAGTAGATGTCTGTCTTTGAAGTAGATTTATTATGCAAAAGGTGCATTTTTCTTTGAACTGGATTGTCCAGAGAAGCTGGTATGGATTTATTTTTATACTGAAGCAAATAGGTTTTAATTTGTTCGCTTGGCAAACCTCCTGAATACTAGGGTTAGCTTCTAATTATTCTACATGCTATAGAATTTAATCTGTGTTCTATTTTTCACCTTTCTTTGTGTCTTTGAGGGAAACCTGACATTTCACATTTTCTTTAATACAATATAAGATGTTTAATATAACAGCTGAGGAAGAACAGACAGGTCATTCCCTGTAAACTTAGCTAAGTAATTCAATCCTAAATAGTCTAGAATGGATACTGAAAAGTCAGTCTCTTTACAGGTATTATGCAGTGTCAAAATTCATAGACAGAGGGTGCCACTAGGTCATTTGAGAGTGGCAGTTTGTGTTTGGGTGTGGGCTGATGAAAGTGTGTGCGCCTTGCAGGTTTTACTTTCTGTTGCATTAATGTGCCACATTTGAACTACTGAGTGCAAGCTGATGGCCCTGGAGTAGAAAAGAAATGTTCACTTATATGCAGTATATGATATACAAAACTGGTAAGAATAGCATGGTGCTCCAAATTGCTTTGATTACAAAGGTAATGCCCAGCAACTGAGTATGGATTGTTCAATTTACATAGCAGAATTTGAGAAAGTCAAGTGTCAGGTCAAGCCAAATTCTTTTGATGCAAGGATCTTGGCAAATGTTGTATATAAATGCCATTTATTAATAATATTTATGGTGAATGAAGTGGCTACTTTAAAATGTCTAGAAATGAGAAATCTTATGGGATCAACAGCTTTAGAAACATCTTTTTTTGCAAGAAGATAAATTATGGAAGAAAATACTGTATTTTTCTGTTACATACCAGCAGGACTGGGGACAATGGAAAGCAACTTCAGTAGGAAGCTGTCCAAATTTACAATGTTTTCACATTTTCATATAATTAATCCAGCCTCATTTCATTGCATATCTTTTCTTTTGTGTGTTTTTAAGAAACCTATTAAGATGTACATACTGTCAAAAGCAGTAATAGGCAGTCCTCAAGAGATATTCTCACTGCAGTGAGTATAATAACAGCAGTGATAATTGTCAGAGATTGCTGCAGGTCTGCCATGATTTGGAAGCTCTCAATGCTAGTGCAGATGTAATTATGGAAAAGGTGTAAGTGATACATTGGCATAGTCTAGTAATCGTATCTGAGTTGTTAATAGAGCTTGGCTAGGCACTACTATTTGAAAAATCAGAAGAATGTCAACAAAAACTTTAGTAATTAAGTTTATCTGTTTTGTTGGGTTTTTATTTGTTTTTAATCAAGTGGAATGCAATACTGCTCCTCTGTATCTGGGAGTAAGTTTGTGTTATTTATCATTTATGTTGTTTGTCACATTCCCAGTAGTGCTTAAGTAATAGTGCACATCAGTATTGGGACAACTGTACTAATGCAGCAAGAGAAGATCTCCCTGTAAAGAACACAGTCTAACTCACTGGTGTAAATGGGAAGTTAATAGGAAGTAAGTGAAAACAAATGTTATGAGATCTATTTTTTCAGACTGTGAAGTTTTGAAGTTCCAAGTAACTTTTCAGTTTAGAGCCAGAACTATCAGACTGTGTGTTGCTTCAGAGTGACCTTGAGGAACACAGTTTTGCAGTTTTCTGATTATGCACTTAGGAAGTACTGAGAAAATTTGAGATAGGTGGGTGAATACAGAATAGACTTCTTCACTGGAAGTGAATGTGTGTATATACACACATGACTTTTTTTTTTTCTGCAGTAGAAATGCGTAGGCATTCATGACTTTTTTTGTCACTTCTATGTTTTAACACTTTTCCTTCATTTAGGACAGGCGTTTTTTTGGAGCTTTACATTGTTTTACTGAGAATTTGTCTTGTAGAATTGCTTTTTTCAGTTTTACAACATACAAATCCCTTTCTTTGCTCTGAGTGGATATCAGCACATGTAAAAGCCATGTTCTTTTTGGAACAAGAGATATGGACCATTGAAAAAATTTCTTCCTTCAGAAATGTCCTCGCAACTGGAGCTGCTAGTGGGATTTTCATAGCCAAATGGGCCATCCTGAATATGTTATTTTCTGCATTATAGTGCTGCGACAGGCAACAAGGAAAGATTTTCCTTTCTGATGCATGAGCAGGATTGACAAGTCAGTGGAATCTGTAGAAGTCTTTCCCTTGACTTCAGTCAGTTATGAAAGGCAGTGGTCTTATATATGGACTTGCCTATACCCTGCTTTGTGCCTTGGCATCTCACCCACATCTAGCTCTGTGTCTTCTGGAGATAAAACATTTGTGCAGTGTCATTCACTGTTTCCTTTAGCTCTGCTAAAAGAACTAGTGAAAAGTTAAGTAAGTCCAGCAATTTTTCCTACTTTGCTAGAGCACACAAGATAGAACAGGTGTATGGTAAAAGTGGCAACAATCTTTGCTAAATGCAGAACTGAGATCCAAGGTGCTATTTGGTATTTATCAGGAAGCAACAGCAGGCTATGCGATCCTAGATGATTCTTTCAACTATAAACTATGCAGAGGTGGTGAAAACTATCACAATTTATTACAATTATATTGTTTTTAATCATGTGGAATGCAGTACTGCTCCTCTGTCTCTGGGAGTATGTGTTACTGATTATTTCTGTTGTTTGTCCCAGTCTCAGTAGTGCTTAAGTAATTTACTACACTCAGACTAGGATACTTGGATTTCACTTTTATTTTTGTATGTTACCATTCTGCCTAGGACCCTTGTAATGTACTGGGACTTGGACTCTCTTCAATGGTGGAAATTCCGTCAAAATCCCATCACAGTAAGTTAAAAACTAAACCAAACAGAGATGATTAAAGAACACTGTAAACTAGTATCAGCACTGCAGTAGTGAAGTGGTAAGATGTCACAGAGAGAGCAGAGCTCAAGTCAATGTTTGAAACATATCACTTTCATACCCAAACACAGACCACAACTATTTGCCAGATCACAGCAATATAAATAATTTTATCTGGTTTATGGAAGTGAATGTAGCAGCTGTCCTGTGTCAGTATGATGGGTAAGCAGTTGAGGCAGCTTTTCAGAGGTTAACAAAATTTATCATTTGCACAGAAAAGATCAGAAGCAGCTTCTTTGTGAGATACTGTTATTTTTTTCTAGATCTAATACAAGAATCCAGCATATTTTTAGGAAAGCTCATGAAATTGGCAGCAACAACACACATTATATATCTGCTCAGATTTCTGAGCTCTGTTGTAGTGAAGTTGGAGAAGAAAGCAAACACAGTTAAGTTTAATTGAATTAAAATACATGAAACAGTAATAGATGAGACATATATCTGCTTATTAATGTCTCTGACAATTACTTGAATAAGGGATAGACACATTATATTGTTTAACTTCTTTTTAGAGATGTGATCATTTGCACGTTTTGTATTGTAGAAGATATTTGTCATCTTCCGTGTTGTGAGAATCACAAAGACTGCATCTACGTGCATCATAGAATAGTTTGGGTTGGAAGGGACCTTTTAAGGTCATCTAGTCCAACCTCCCTGCAATGAGCAGGCATATCTTCAACTAGATCACGTTGCTCAGAGCCTCATCCAACCTGACCTGGAATGTTTCCAGGGATGGGGCATCTACCACCTCTCTGGACAACCTGTGCCAGTGTTTCACCACCTTCATTGTGAAACGTTTCTTCCTTATATCTAGTCTAAATCTACCCTCTTTTAGTTTAAAACCGTTTTACCCCTTGTCCTATCGCTACAGACCCTGCTAAAAAGTCTGTCCCCATCTCTCTTACACGCCCCCTTTAAGTACTGAAAGACTGCAATATAGTCTCTGCAGAGCCTTTTCTTCTCCAGGCTGAACAACACCAACTCTCTCAGCCTTTCTTCATTGGAGAGGTGTTCCATCCCTCTGATCATTTTGGTGGCCCTCCTCTGGACCCAGTCCAACAGGTCCATGTCTTTCCTGTGCTGAGGGCTCCAGAGCTGGATGCAGTGCTCCAGAGCTGGATGCAGTACTCCAGGTGGGGTCTCACCAAAGCAGAGTAGAGGGGCAGAATCACCTCCCTTGACCTGCTGGCCACGCTGCTTTGGATGCAGCCCAGGATATGGTTGGCCTTCTGGGCTATGAGTGCATATTGCCGGCTCATGTTCAGCTTTTCATCCACCAGTACGCCCAAGTCCTTCTCAGCAGGGCTGCTCTCAATCCCTTCATTCCCCAGCCTGTATTGACCCTGAACTTGGCCTTCTTGAACCTCATGGGGTTCACATGGACCCACTTTCCTGATTTCTTAAACCTCGGGATCAAGAGCTCTTACACCCTATGGAAAGCATCCTTAAAGATCTGCCAGTTCTGTTCTGCTCCCTTGTTCCTTTATGGTACCTAGCTGTAAGTGATCAGATGCTTTAGCTGTGATTTTATGCCTCTGAGTTGATTTACTTTTGTGAATATGTGATGTAGCTTCTTGTAGGGGAATAAGAGGCATCCTGAGCTGTTTACAGCTAGATGTGTGAAAACCTGTGATTCTTTTGCTAGAAAGCATATGAGAGGAAAACCTGCAGTTTATATAATGTCATGCAAGGCAAGATTTATATAAGCTTTATATAAATCTTAAGCTGCAGATTTTTTTGGAGGAAGGTAGTAAGCATATGGTTTCTTTTGTCATATGGCTATTTTATGACAATAGAGAAGTAATTAATCATCATTATGATCATCATCAACAGGCTTGTAAAGAGAAGCAAAACTTGTGGCCAAATGTATAATCTTGTATAATCAGTTTGTACATTAATATGTAAATATAGCCTATTTACTGGTGCTATTCGATTGTAGAAAAAAGGTATGGTTCTTCAGAAATATCCCTTATATGTCAGGAAAAGATGCAGGTTAAATTGTTGGCTTGCCTCTGAAATCTTTAATTCTTTGCAATTTTTGAAGCACTAACACACATTTAGCTTGCTTTTTTTTTTTTTAATATCACAACAACATTGTCCTTGATTTTTTGGGTTTTTTTAACCGCTAATCCCTATTTACAAACTTCAAGTCTGTATGGAAACTTTTTGGGGGAACATGAAAAAACGTTACTGAAGTAATAGCAAACTCCAAAATAACGCCACTGTGGTGTGCTTTGTAAATTTAGAATCCTAACAGAAATACGTTTTGTAGTAGTGCTAATAGTGCTGGAGGAGTCCATATGGTGGTACTTCTTCAAGCATGGTCCTTTTTATCCAAGACATCAGTGTGACAAAGTTTTATGTTAGAGTCTTCAGTGTTTGTTTGAGGGGGCCCAATGCCGGGGTTCAGCTGCAAATGTAATGCAAACTAAATGGACTAGGAAAGCACAAGTAGTTTTTAATCCATCTCCTTATTCCTTTGATTCTGGACTACCTGCTGTTGGCCTGCACTAGTTTTCTGCCTGCACAGATTCAAAAGCTTGGAGAATGTATAACTTGCTGCAATTCTATAAAGCTATTCTGACACCTGGAATAACTGTGGAAGAATCATTTGCTACTCATCTTGCATTTCACTGTTCCAATGAGAGAGAGGCAACTGGAATATGGCATTAATTACATCTCAATGCTAGGCAAAGATTATCCTGCTTTGAAGAATAATCCTGTGACTGGTTAAATTCACCTGGGACCTGCTGTGTATGTGCCTCCAAAATATTTTGATTTCAAGTTGAACCCCTCCAAGGTAATTCTAGTAATGTCTCAACAAATAAAACTTCTTAGGCAAGGCTAACTTCAGAAGTTAGACACTAGAGGGCATATAATATTATAGCAATGACTCCTGGGTCATCAATCAGTCTTTTAAATTTTTCCTGAGATACTGTACATAAAACCTTAAAGTAAAGAGTAGGTCAGATGTAGTCCATAATCTCTAGAGCAAATGCCACTTGAATAATATCTGAAGATACTGAGTAGGTGTAAAATTCTCTATTCTTTCAATACCTTATTAATTCAAATGTCTTGTTTTCAAAGATATTTGTAGAGGGACTGCCTACTCAGTGACATTCTGTTGTCAGACAGAAGCAAACTTCACATTCCACTGAGTCACTACTTACAAGAGTTTGTCTTTTTCCAGTTATTTAATATAATAAGAAGATTGCATACCATGTAGACTCCTCAAAGCATCACCAAAAAGTAAACTACCTATTCGCTAGCTAGACTTAAAAATCATCAGAACTGGAGTTTAAAACCTGCAATAAAATGCATAGTTCAGTTTGCAGGTAAAAGGACAGGCCATTAGGATGTTTATTTTTGGAAGCTTGAATACATGCAGAAATATAAGATAAAAGGTTTGGTTTAGACATTTGCCATCAAACTACCACATGAATCTTGTAATTCTGCAAATACTGCTGGACAGTTTCTCCATGAGAAACACATGTAAAATACATATGTATCTTACTATGTTTATGGCATAAACATTAAAAAAAATCTGCTAAAAACATTTTATATGTAATATAAATATGCTTGAACTTCCTCATGGCCATTTCCTAATAGAATATATTTATTTCCATAATTTCGTTTAGTGTGGCTGTCATACCATAAACAATTGTACTAGCATGCTTTGATTTTCTGTTAATGTTTTTAATGTCTTAATCTGAATAAGCATTTATCTTCATTGTTCACAGGACAAATTTTTAAATACAACTTACAGCATCCTTTGAGGTATAGCACTGATTGTGGGCCCCAGCTTCTCAATACATCTTTACTCTGCAAGTTACAGAAAGAAAGTAGATATTATTTCACTAGAAATGAACCCTCTTATATGATAAAGACATTTTTAACATAATGTTTACCTTTAGACCACACCTGGTTTCAACTATAAGAAAAACCATGAAGATGGCACTAGCACAATGCATGGCAGTTTTAGTTTTCTGAAAGAAAATAACAAGAATTCTATTTTTTTTTCCTGATGCAGTTAGTGAAAAGGAGCAGTGACTATGATATACAGCTGCATGCATACACTGTAATCTTACCATTCTATCATATCTGCTGTTCCTCCCTTCTATCATGAAAATACTGTCAAAGATTTGATTTGCAACTCTTTCACCTGTAAAGAGCCAAGGTAGCTGAAGATCATAAAATACACAAATCTCAGTTCACTTGGTCATGGTCCTTTCCAGCCATCTTTCTTATAGCCAACAAAGTTTGCATGCAGATTAGTTTGTGAGAATTAGGTATAAAGTATTTACCTTCTTTTGTGATTAAAGCTAGAAAATTATGTGTCATGCTCTTTTATATCAGGGTAGTTAATGATAGTTGGCCCCAGGAGATCTGGAAACAACCTGTACCTGAAAGAAAAAAAAGGCAACACAGAAGTTGACTAAATGTCAAGCATTCTCAGTAGGTGATGCATACATGTAATCTTCATCTTCAGTCCTGTCTTCTACTACAACAAACAACTATGACAAGACTTAAAAAAAAATTATCCTTTCTTAACAGACTCCATTTATTATGTGTGCATTTTTCTGTCACATTCTTATTTTCAGTTTTTATAAGTTATGCAGTGCCATAGCATTCACGTATCTGCAAAGACTTTACTTTCAAGTATTTTTCAATGCACTCGTTGTAGCCATTATGTATGTTTATATTGCTCCCTGGCTTGTTATATAAAAATACATTCTTATTTCACTTTTTTGATATTCCTGTTTCAGGCCTTTGATAATTTGATTGCAAAAGCAATGACTGTATGCATTTCAGTGACTATTATATTGGTAGGACTCATTAGGAAAGTAGCTTGTTCCTGTTAAAAGTGGCCCCATTGATCACTCAGGAATAATAATGGTAACTGTTCTGTTACTGTTATGATTTCTAGATTTAATAATGATGAGATAAAAAAAGCAAAAACATCTTAGTTTTACAGAACTATCCAAAATTAAAATGTGTTTCAACCACAAAAGAAAGGTTGTTTTTTATACACTCATATATGACAATGAAGCTAAGGGTTATAGCCAAATATTTTACCCAGAGTAAAATAAAACTAAGGGACAAGGATGTTATAGTATCTCCAAGATTCCTGCTTTGCTGTTTGGTATGTTTAGAAACACAGCTTGAAAGAATGAGATTTGGTTATGACTATATGAACATGTTTTTCTCTCCAGTTGTCAAACACTATTGCCAATGCCTCATTTGCAGGAAGGACAATTCTTACTTTTCTGATGTTACAAATGGATGCAAGTTTTAATTTTTTAACTTTTTAACTTTTTGTGGTGTCATGATGGTTTGAGGGCCTGTTTTTATTATAAACTGAAGAAGATAGAATGTGATTTTGTGTTTCTTTTCTCAGTTGAAAGTTCCTGTTGTAGTTAAATGGAAAGGCCTGAAAGATTAAAGGGAAGACAGGCTAATTCTTGCTCTAAATTTTAACTTGCACAGTACTGAAGTAACCGGCTTTATACCTTGTGGAAACCAACACTGAAATAGACCCCTAGGATCTCAGAAACTGTGTTACCAAGCAGTGGTTCCTCAACCAGTGAACTTACTTAGAGATTCACTGTGTTTGTGACTACCTACAGATAGATAGAGAAATTACGGGAAGTCTCAATGTGCATGGTATTTAGGTATTTCTTTGCTCAGAGCTGCCTTTTGCCTGTATTGGATCCCATTATTCAGTACAATGAAGGGGAGAGAGAGATGAGATGAGCAGGTTTAGCAAGTAGATTTCCACTGCAGTTGCATGCAGAGATATGACAACCCAAAAGCTTCAGTAGCACCTGTGCTACTACTGTAGCACCTGTGCAGCTACTCTGCAGCTGGGTCAGTGGCTTGTGTGTCTGCATGACCTGGCTAGAACTCAGAAAACTACCCCAGAATTTGTGTTTAGCAACCAACAATGTTCTTGAACCCCTGCATAGAAGTCTCATTTGTAATACGGATTTGAGCTAGTTGTCTGTTCCTCTTCTTTTCTTGGCTTCTTCATCTATTCTCCAAGTCCAGAAAACACAGGCAGATGCATCCCCATGCAGCAGAAACCTGGTTTAAATACAATTTCTTGTGGTGCGGCAGGGGATTGTTATTTTGAAATCTGTATCTGTTCAAAGACTAAATGTATCAACATATGTGTTCTTTCGTTCTCAAACTGGTAGTATTTTAATAAATTGTAGCTGATGTTATTTTTGTGTACAAGTGTTTACACTGCTTTTTCAGCTTTAATCAAATTATTTATTATGTGTGTTCAATTACAATCTCAAAGAGTTATCATCCACTGGGTGATAAATAACTTACTGAAACTGTTCCAAGACAAATATGTGGAGTTTTATAACTATTTACCACTTCAAACCAATGATTTCATTTGAAAAGATTTAATTGCTTTATGGCTTCACCTCTTGCCTTAAGATTTTAAAGATAAGTAGATTCAGATGCTTTTCTTTGCAATTAGGAGTACTACTTTAAACATATGCAAATAGCTGAACTTAAATCTGAGCTGCTCTTTTATTTCATACAAAACTATTACTCTTATGTTCTCAGGGCAGCAATTCAGAGTCTTCTTGCACACTATGCTGTGTTTTACTATGGCTAGTTGCAGATACTTACAGAAAACTGTGCAAGGAAAAAACAAAATTATGGAATGAGATTTCTTTCTATCCTCTAAGCCTTAGGAGATCACCAGAGTTAAAGAATGCATCTAGATAAGCACATTTACTAATACCTGATGGAGTCTGTCTAATTACATTTTAATCTGTTTATACATTTATTGGTGGATGTTTATTATGTGTATATTAGCAAAGCAAGGGATTCTCTGAGCTTTTAAAAAAGCAGACAAGGGAATTGTTTCATTTTCCTTTATTTTCAGCTTTCAGACAGATCTGGAGATCATCACTGCAGAAAATTTGAGGTCTGATAGTTCACATTTAAAAGCCTTTGTTTTGTCCACAGCTTGTAACTAGAAATAAGTAAGCCCTTTGAAAATCAAGCTTTTTTTTTTTTATCAGCCAGGCTGCTCAAGCTGTGAGATCTCTTCTGTTTCTTGTCTAGACTGTGTGCATTAGCTATGTTTTCTTCAGACTTTGAGATGCACTCTTTTAATGATTTGTCTGTCTCACTCCATTGATTTATGTGACATATGTTGTCAGACAAAAAAAATAGAACACTCAAAAAACCCCCACACAGTGGTTTTGATGTCCATTAGTTCTTCACACAAATTTGTATTGTTTACTGAGGATCAGATTATGCATATTATATTTAATATTGTATTCAAATGTTTACTTTCTGTTTGAGGAGTAAGTTAAAAGTTTCATTTTAGGACATAGCTGAGATAACTCGTTGCAAGGGATACGGCATCCCACATGTAAGCGTGCTGTTAAATGTTGCACTTGTTACAGAGATTAGATGGGTACCTCTCCCTGAAGTGGTTAGCTTAAGCTATCCATTTGCTTTATTTACAGAAACCTGTGATAGTCTAATGTGAATCATATTGACAATGCAGTGTAATTACCTGTTGTCCCATGTGTTTCAGGGTTGATGTAAAGTGTCACTGTGTGCAGTGATACAAAACTTGTAAAGAGTGAAAACTGGATTGCTTTCTGTGTCTAACATGTCAGTTAGCTGCATGTGAAATTCACTGTAGCTCATGATTTTATTTCTCTGCTAGCAGGCCTGCTAACAGAGGTAACAAAGATAACATGGGGGAATACATGAATATCTTCCTCCCAAAAATGCCACAAGAACTGTTGTCTAGCTGAAGAAAATGAAAACTTATTTTTTCCAAAGCTTGTCTGCCCATACTTAGTGGCAATATGACTTCATAAAATTTGTAAAAGAAAAATCATACCCCTGAGGAACACTTTGATTCATTTTAACTAACTAGAATGATTTATAGGGTTCAAGGAGTTAAGAGTATAGACAATAAACATAAACAGACTGCCCCAGTTCCATTATATAAAGGATAATTGTGGCTGCTGAGCAGTTCTTTCTTTATGGAACAAACCTGTGATGATATTTTATGAACCAGTCCTTGAAGTCTGACCTCTGACAAGTCTTTCCTGTATTGTGGGTGACAAAAATGAAGATTTGCAGGTGACTTGTCAAGCTGTTTCTTAACTGAGAAATAATGTCAGTTTGGAAGCAGGTGTTACTTGTGTTATAAGGTGATGTGATTGATAGCCAGAAACACAGGATGGTATTTTGTATAAATCTACTGTGAGTTGGATCATAAAAACTACAGTCAATTTAGACCTATGGAGATTTTTAACTCTTTATTAACTCAAGTAACTTTCCCACATCAATCAAATACTTCAAGTGTCCATGTTCTGCTTTGTTAAAAGTTGAACCAAAGCTAGGCAAAATCAGGTTTGCTCTTCATCGCAGCCAGACTCAGGTCCCACTGAATTCAGGAAGTTTTTCACTGGCCTCAGTTTTTATCTGATCTGCAAACGGTATTTGTTTTGCCAGCTTTCATAATTTTCCTTGACTGTGGGAAACATCTGATTGGGGAAAATCTTTTGATATATATTTTTAAAGTAAGATTTTAACTTTCATAGTCATGGAAAAAATTATAAAAAATGGAACTCAGTGTGTTCTCTCAACAATAACTTTTGATTAGGATTGGCAATAAATCAGTTATTTTTTATTTCTAGACTACTAAATCCTGGAAGGTAGGATAGCCCATGATTCACTCTGCATTAGCTGTCTCTTCCATTTAGACATAGACTATACTTCTCTTTGTCCTCTGTAAACATAGAAGTACCTTCTCTTTTTGACTTTTGTGGTTTTTGGTAGTTGTGAACTCTTTTTCACTGCAGCTGCTGTAATAATTATCTCTACATGCTGATGTTATTTCTGTGTACTTCAATTACATGGCCTTTTCCTCAGTTCTTGAACAATTCTTTTTAAAATTTCAGGCACTTAAGGAACTACTGAAGTAGCAAGAATGATCTTTTGCTGTATGAATAACTTTCCTTTGCCTTGGACTAATTTGTCCTTGAGTATTTAATGCAGTTTCTATTACTGCTTTGCTTGTTACCTTATGCCCATTTTGCTTTACATAATATTTGCAAGTAACACCACTTGCCAGATCACAGGGATTGCTGAAGTCCAGTACCATTATTCTGCTTGGTCTTCAGCTTCCTTTCATTAGAAGAGTGAACTCCAATTGTTTTTACCCTTATTAGATGCTAACAGTTACTCTCCAGTTATAGAAATATCAACCACCTGCTCCCCAAATGATTTTTTCCTCCTTTAGAAATTAAAGATGACCTCAGTGCACTCTATCCGTTTGATGAATTTTCATATTGTTTTCCCATGTATGAATGGGTAAAAGCCTCACTGCTATAGTATTCAATTCTTTAAGTGCGTGCTTTGGTGTGTGTATTGGGTTTCCACAGCAAGTTTGGTTTTCGGAGGGGGGGGCGGGTATAAGCGGCTTCTGTGATAAGACACCAGAAGATGTCCCCATGTCAGACAGAGCCAGTTCCATCTCTCTCCAAGACGGACCTGCCAATGGCCAAAGCTGAGCCAATCAGCAACATTGGTAGCGCTTCCAGAATCACATAATCATAGAATATCTTGAATTGGAAGGGACCTATAATGATCATCAGCCCAACTCCCTGCTCCTTACAGGACTACCTAAAACTAAACCATATGACTAAAAGCATCATCCCAGACACTCCTTGAACTCGGACAAGCTTAATGCCCTGACTACTTCCCTGGGCAGACTGTTCCAGTGACCGACCACCCTTTCAGTGAAGAACATTTTCCTGATGTCTAGTCTGAATTTCCCCTGATAAAACTTCATTGCATTTCCTTGTGTCCTATCACTGGTCACCTGAGAGAGGAGATCAGCATCTCCCCCTCCATTGCTCCTCTTGAGGAGGACTGCAATGAGGTCACTCCTCAGCCTTCTCTTCTCTAAGCTGAACAAACCAAGTGACCTCCCCTGTTCCTCATAAGTCTTTTCCTCGAGACCATTCATCATCTTGGTTGCCCTCCTCTGGACACAGTCTAATAGTATGATGTCCTTCTTATATGAAGGTGCCCAAATTTGCACACAGTACTCAAAGTGGGGCCACACCACTGCGGTGTAGAGTGGAAGGATCAGCTCCCTCAACCGGCTACCTATGCTGTGCTTGATGCATCCCAGGACATGGTTGGCCCTTTTGGCTGCCAGGGCACACTGTTGACTTGTATTCAACTTGTCATTGACCCAAAGCCCCAGATCTCTTTCTGTGAGGCTATGCTACAGCTTCTAGTCCCCCAGCTTGTACGTATAACAAGGTTTACCTCATCCCAGGTGCAGAATGTGGCACTTGCTCTTGTTAAATTTCATATGGCTGGTGATCGCCCAGCTCTCTAGCCTATCCAGATCTCTCTCTAAGGCCTCTCTACCCTTGAGGCAGTCTACAGCTCCTCCTAACATAGTAGTGTCAGCAAAACCTACTTAATGTACTGCGGTAACATATTTAAGAAAGGGTAAAAATACTGCACAACAGCAGCTGGGAGAGAGGAGCGAGAAAATGAGAGAGAAACAACCCTGCAGACACCAAAGTTGGTGAAGAAGAAGGAGGATGGGCTCCAGGTGCTGGAGCAGAGATACCCCTGCAGCCCATGGTGAAGGCTATGGTGATGCAGGTTGTCCCCTGCAGCCCATAGAGGTCCATGGTGGAGCAGATATCCACCTTGCAGCCCATGGAGGACCCCAGGCCAGAGCAGGTAGCTGTGCCCGGAAGAAAGCTGCAGCCTGTGGAGAGCCCACACTGGGCCAGGTTTCTGGCAGGAACTGTGACCCTGTGGGGTCCATGCCCGAAGGACTGCATCCCATGGAAAAGCCCCGTACTGAAGAGCATGAGGAGGAAGGAGAAGCAAAGACAAAGCATTATGAACTGTCTACAACCCCCACTCACCATCCCCATGCACTGCTAGTAGGGGGAGGAGGCAGAAGAGTTGAGAATGAAGTAAAGTCTGGGAAGAAGGGAGGAGTGTGGGGAAGGTGTTTTTAGATTTGTTCTTATTTCTCATTATCCTACTCTGATTAGTTGTCTGTAAATTAAATTGATTTCCCTAAGTCGAGTCTGGTTTGCCTCTGATGGTAATTGGTGAGTGATGTTTCTATCCTTATCTCAACCCAAAAGTGTTTTGTCCTATTTTTCTCCCTCTGTCCTATGAGATGGGGGAAGGATAGTGCAGCTTGGTGGGCACCTGGCAGCCAGCCAAGGTCAACCCACCACAGTGTGATACTGCAGAAAGTCCCTTCTCCCTGAGCAAGAGTATTTGAATAGGTATCCTGTTATATCACTGCTCCTTTTATCTCCCTGTGCATGTTTTAAACAAGTTTTCCACTCATCTCCTGAGCTTCAGGACAGATTAGATATACTGTTGTTACAAAGAATCCAAAAACAACTCCTTTTTTTCTTTCCCATCTTTTCCTAAGTGAACTGTAGTGATCTGTAACAATTTGCTCAAGCAAGCTCCCATAACTTCATTTCAGTCATAGCTTTGATAATTTATTAAAAATTGAATCCCATTCACATCCACCCCACACACTAATACTAGCCTAATTGTTAAAGGATTGGCAGGATTTTCCCTGGTACCCACTCATAAATTCTTTCTTTCTGACTCATTCAGTTTAGTCCCCTTTTGATGATCTTAATGCTGGATTGAAAGGATTTTGATTATCTTTCTATGATGAATGCAAAAGAAACATCAGATCAGTTATGGCAAAGAAAGATGTAACTTTTTAGATTGGTTTCTGTGAATTAGCTATTTCAGAACATCTGTATTGTAATGACCATTCAGGACAACAAGAACTCTAATAGCACTAATTATATTACACAATACCAAATGTATTCACTGTACAGAAGAAAGATGTGGCATTTGCCTATGCAGCATATGCTTTCATAAGGAAAGAGCTGAGGGCACCCACTTCCCCTGTAATCTCTGTCAGAAATGTCATATCTTGAATGAACTCTGCAGACCTTTTATTTGATTTAACCTTTTCCAGGTAGCCTATCTTATGTTAAGTATAGCCATAGTGGGGAATAATATGTAGGCAGCTGTGTCTATTTATGTTCTGCATTCATCTGTGTACAGCACTGATTCCTGGGGGCATAGCTAATTCTACTTATTGCTCCTTAGCGTGTTGAAATCCTTGGGCTTAGAAGCGGGACCAATTCACCTGTGAGAAACAGATGTCTCGTACAGCACTTCATTATATTTGTGCAAACCTGTAGTACAATAGGATGTCAAGACCCTTTTAGAGTGTCAGGGCTCAGAGTGCACACCCCTGACACCTCCTGTGGCTTTGGCTGTTTGGGCTGCAGGCAGCTTGAATATGATGCAGGTACTCTTTGCTCAGGAGAAGATTTTGAGCTGCGGCTTTCATACGTGGTCCTTGCCTAATCTGTGTTTGAGCCATTCGTGTTCCTGGCTGAGACAGACCCTGACTTTGACACATGATCTTGACTTCCTGGCTTGATCTCAGACCTGCTTCATTGCTCGGAGCTTGTCTGGCAATGTGAACTGTTGGCTGAACCTGTTTACCATCACTGTACCTGCTCTGCCCTTCTTGCTTAGGTACTGTGAGACCGTGCCCTTTTCATTGTGGACACTGCCTCTGCCTGCCTTCTTGTCACCCTCAGCTCCCAACTGGTTTCCCCTGAGGCTTAGGCTGCCCTTGCTGCTTCCTGTCACAGAGCTGTTGGAAAGTGAATAATTTTGCAACATGACAAGACTGATTTTACCTACCCTGACAATGTCTCCATACACTAGGAAAAAATCCATCTTGTTAACAAGCATCTGATACTTTGCTATGTAAGAAAGGGTTTATATAAACTAGTTGCCAACAATAGCAGGGACTGAACTTGGTGGGCCAGGAGGTTTGTGTTTTCTATCCTATCTGAATGTAAATCCTTTAACATTGCTGTTCAATTCTGCATGCTCATTGCCCAGTACTAATGTCTGACTGTCTTGGCCTATCTAAAAGCTATTTTTTCTTGCTGCAACTGGCTCTGGTGAGAACTAAAGGCCATTGTTCTGAAAATCAGTCATGGATTCAAATCCAAGTGTTGGGTACCCTTAGGTAATCTAATTACTCGCTGTTTACTTGCTTAAAGGCCATTACATTGTTACCTCTTTTACAGGAAGAAGTATTGTAAACCTTAGAGTGGTTAAAACCACGATCTTTAAATGGGTCAATGAGATCAGGAGAAGGGAAACAACAAAGTTACAGAATAATAATTAAACCTTAAGAGAGAAAAATAGATTGAAGAGAAACAACATGTGTTAGGTCTTTTTAAGAAGAGGAAAAAAAAAAGTAAGCCTTGTGAAAAAGTAGACTAGCTGTTCTCCTGTTACATGCTTAAGTGAGAATCTCTTTGTACCAAGGCAAAAGGAAACTGTTGTGGGGCAAAGTAGTGTGATTACTTTTTTTTCCACTGACCTGCTACTTTCTGAAGATATGACAAATATCAAAATCACATCATTACACAGCCCGTTTCTTCAAACTGAACTCCCACATGAATAGGGAACGATTTGAGTTGAGTCCTTATGGTGAAGAGTGTATGAAGAGCACTCAGTAACCATGAATTAGATAGCTAGAAGATGAGTGAACTATTACTTACATGATTCAATCATCTAATAATCACCGACAATTGATGCAATCATTCTACTTCACTTGGTCAAGGATAAAAGGCCTGATTCTGATATTTTTAGTTGAGGTAATCTCTCTCTAATTGTGCAGATAGTGCCTTGACTCTACAGGGGATGATTTCCAAGTCTGGAGTCAGAAGTGATGAATGATTCACTCTGGTAGAATTTAAATTTATAATTTTCCTTTTGTTTCACACAGAGGAGCCTATGTAGAGCACTGTCTGCTGTAACGTCTGCCATGGCAATCAGTCTTTGAGTGGAATGAGAGGAGAATTACGGATCCAAATTCCCACATGATTGCTTCCATTGATCTGAAATCAATTTTAAATTGCAATACTGTTTTTCAAATATCAGTTTATAGTTAGTAAAATCTAGTTATAAAAAGTGTTTCCCCACATAATAATTGCTGAGTTGTGTGATTAGAAATTGTCACTTTGCATGTGTCATAGCCTTTATTCTGCATGAATATAACACACCTGCATCTCCTGGAAATTCTTTTTTTCTATGCACATTTAACACATTGGAGTCCACAGACATACACAATGTTTTAGAAACATGTTTCTGCTGATTTATTTCAAAGGTCAAACAATTGATTTATTCTTGGGACTGATACACTGTCTCCAATTATCCAAATGTATGACTCTCTAAATTAACACATTTGCCTTAAAATAAATATATATATACATGAATTTTTTCTAGTGCTTTGGAGCACTGAAAGTATGCTTTCTTTTTCTTCTTGTGACCACTAAGGTTACACAAGTGTAGCATTTTGTATTATTAAAGGATGAAATTCTTACATTGTCATATGACTTCAAGATACAGAACTTTAAACAGAACTCTAGAGACAACAAAACTAATAGTAGCATCCCAAAGATTTGCAAGACCTGGTGTCCCCTCAAGATACAACAATACAATTCCAAAGAGTGACTATTTTTTTCAGAATTAAATGGCTATTCATGCTTTGCTTTCTTTTGCTCTTTCACTTGGAAGCCTTGAATCAAAGGCTGCTACTTAATATTACCTTGCTACTTAATATTACCTGCTATATTACCCACTTAATATTACCTGCTATATTTACCCAGGATATATTATATATTTTTATATATA
>NW_010558162.1:3081-4587 GCF_000687285.1 Phaethon lepturus | reverse complement strand
CTCTTCTGAGGCTGCAAAAGGGCCCTAGTGATTCCCCAGGCCCCTTGAGTTGTTACTTCTGTTTAAGACACAGCTTTTAAAAATGCGTTTTAAGTGACAGAGCGGCAACTTGCAGAGCACTGTCTGTCAGTAATGTAACCTTTTTAGACTATTAGTATAATTTTACATGGCTTATGGGCAAAAATTGAAAGCTTTGTCCTGAGGAAAATATGTCACCGAACTGGTTCCTAACTCCAGTATTCAATGCTGCTGAAAACTACTTTAGATGAGATTTGAAAACTAATGTACGAAAAATGTTAGCACGACAATAGTTTTCTCTATTCTCAAGAACATTACATTTTCAGTAAGGTATTTGGTGGCTCATCGAAACAGTATTATTTTTTGAATTAGGGGTGCCTGACCACAAGGTCTTCTCTGGAGGTTTGCAGGATACAAGCATGAATGTTTTAATGTATGTGTGTAGAGGGTTCTATGCTGATACGGTAGTGGACTTTACATAATATACAAGGCTAGTAGTTTAATGCAGTCAAGGTGACTGTGAATTGCCAAAGGACTTACATTCATGGAAAGACAAAAAAGCAGTATTCAAACAAAAGCTTGCAGGCCTATGAAGATGAGTGTTGCTCATTAGGTCAGAAAGTTAAGCCTGTGTTGACTTGTCACATGACATTGGCATGCCAAATAATAGAGCTATATATTGCAGTTGTTAACACTGTCATCCTGAATTTTGTGACATCTTAGAATATTTAGTGAAATATTTGGTCTCTGTGAGGCATGGGGATGATAACATGCTTGTTAAAGGGGGTGATAGGAACTGGTAAGCCTGGTAGGGACAGCATGAAAGTAACTAAAAGAGAATGCAAAGGAAAAAGAGGCAGTAGTCCCTGCCAGACTAGGCAAATGGTAAACACTTTCCAGGAGTTAGACTTAGTTCCATTTATTCAAAAAACAGAGAATGAAATTCCGTTCCTGACTTTGCTTTTCTTCCCTTTTTTGTTCCACTCTCACTGCATTTGCACACACTGTCGTTCATTTTGTTATACCCAATAGCCCCTTCTAAGTAAAAGAATTAATTTTGTATTGTTATGGCATCTGATTTGGGGCAGAAACCTGGATATTGGCCACCTGTATTGCAGGGGAGCATCCTGACTGTCTGTATTCATACTTTTTGATCCAGTGAATATTTATTTATGCAAAATGGAACAGGTTCAGCTAGGATATCTACATATTTTCTCTGGGTTATCCATAGTCATCTTGGTTAATACATTTACTGAATACAGGAGATCTGTATTTATTAACAACCTCTAGATATGACAAAATCATCATACATCTCCCAGTGCTGGTCTATAAATGTGGGGTTATTGGGTAGAAGCTGAGAGAGAAAAAGTCAATTTTTTGACATGGGGGAGAAATAGGGTTCCTGGACAGTGATTACAACTGAATTTCATTCCATAGGGGTTATTACATCCGCGCCCGTGCTGTAGATCACTGTGTTCAAGACTTCCT
>NW_010558162.1:0-3015 GCF_000687285.1 Phaethon lepturus | reverse complement strand
ACCCGAAGCCACCCTAGGACACAGGTGCATTTTCTTTGTCTGGCAGTTTCCACTATATATGTGAAAAGTCTTTTTGGTGACTGTGGTGGGTTTGACCTTGACTAGCTTGCAGGTGCCCACCAAAGCTGCTCTATCACTCCCCCTCCTCAGCTCGACAGGGGAGAGAAAAATAGCAGAGAGAAGCTTATGAGATAAGGTTGAGATAAGGACATGGAGAGATCATTCAGCAGTTATTGTCACAGGTAAAACAGACTCAGCTTGGGGAAATTAGTTTAATTTATTGCCAATTAAAATCAGAGTAGGATAATGAGAAATAAGACCAAATCTTAAAACACTTTCCCCCCACCCCTCCCTTCTTCCTGGGCTCAACTTCACTCCTGATTTCTTTACCACCTCCCACTGAGCAGCGCAGGGGCACAGGGAATGGGGGTTGTGGTCAGTTCATCACACATTGTTTTCTGCCACTCCTTTCTCCTCAAGGGAAGGACTCACACTCTTCCCCTGCTCCAGCGTGGGGTCCCTCCCATGGGAGACAGTTCTCCATGAACTTCTCCAACGTGGGTCCTTCCCACAGGCTGCAGTTCTTCACAAACTGCTCCAGCCTGGGTCACTTCCACAGGGTGCAGTCTTTCAGGATCAGGCTGCTCCAGTGTAGGTCTTCTGTGGGGTCACAGGTCCTGCCAGGAGCTTGCTCCAGCACAGGCCTCCCATGGGGTCATAGTCTCCGTTGGGCATCCACCTGGTCTGGTGTGGGGTCCTCCACAGGCTGCAGGTGGAGATCTGTTCCACCATGGAGCTTCATGGGCTGCAGGTGGACAGCCGGCCTCACCATGGTCTTCACCACAGGCTGCTAGGGGAATCTCAGCTCTGGCACCTGGAGCACCTCTTCTCATTCTGTTTCCATTGACCTTGGTGTGTGCAGAGTTGTTTTCACATTCTCACTCCTCTCTCCAGCCGCAAATGCTGAGTGATAGTTTTTTTTTCCCTTCTTAAATATGTTATCACAGAGGCACTACCACCATCGCTGATTGGCTTGGCCTTGGCCAGTGGCAGGTCCGTCTTGGACCCAGCTGGCACAGGCTCTGTCGGACACAGGGGAAGCTTCTAGCAGCTTTTCACAGAAGCCACCCCTGCAACCCCCACCGCTACCAAAACCTTGCCATGCAAACCCAGTACAGCATCTTGGCACTGCAGTAGCTTGTAAGTGCATCTGTTGTGATCCTTTCCCAGAAGAGCACAGAGAATCTGACTGGCACTACTGTGGCTGTCCATTTGTCACTTTGACAGAAATATCTGGGAGGGGTAATACTGACACAAAATTCTCCTGCCTCTTGCTGGTGATTGCCTGATTTTGTCACTCTGCAGATGATGCTGTAGACTATTTTTCACATCTAGATGCTCAATGTGCTGCTAGAGTTGAATACAACTTTTTCTGATACTTTCTCTGCAGATCCTGTCTTTAGGTGCTGGCTTTGACTCCTTATACTTCCGTTTGAAGGACATAGGTCTTCTGCATCACACTGTGGTATATGAGGTGGATTTCCCAGATGTGGCATGCCAAAAAGCTACTCTGATCAAAAGAATGAAAGAGTTGTCAGCACTGGTGGGAGATACTGGAGGGGAAGGATTAGGTATGATGTTTATGGAAAGTTTTCTAAATACTAAACATTTAGAAGAAGTTTCAGCCTTTAAAAAGTGAGATACGATGGTAGAGGAACTGCAAAGTTGCAAATGAAGGGCATGTTCATTTTCTGAAAAATTTTGCAACAAATACATCTTTCGTAAGCATTGGGAGATAAGAAGAGGTATAGCTGCCAGAATGGATTTGTCAGGAGCAGATTATATCAAACCAAGTTTCTTTCTGTTACAATTTCTGAAGTATTGTGTCTAGCTTTGGGCACACTAATACAAAGGCAGTGGCAAACTGCAGCATTTCCAATCAGAGGTCATGAGAATGGTAAAGTGGTGGAGCACATGACATAGGAGGGTAGCCTGAGAGAACAGGGTTTGTTGAGCCTTAAGAAGAGGAGGTTGGGAGGGAGGTGAGTCTTACTGCAGTCTTCAACTACCTAATGGGAGAGCGTAGAAAAGATGGCTACAAGAAAAATCTGTCTCTGTAAAGCAAACAATCAAGGGGCAATGGTTGCAAATTGCAACAAAGGAAATTCCAGTTAACGTATAATGAATTTTTTTTTTCCTGCCATGTGAGAAGTTTAAAACAGGAACAGATTGCTGAGAGAGGTGTTGGAATCTCCAGCCTTGGGAGATAGAGCTTGACTGGACAAAGCCTTGAGCAACCTGATACAGGTAACTGCTGGGAGCAAGAAGTTGGACTAGATGACATTTAGAGGCAGAGAAGTTAGGACTTTTAGGTGTCTTAACTGTAATAAAACATTAGTCGTTATGTTACCTGACTTTTTTTTCCCCCCTCCAAGGCAGGAAAGAAATGAGCCTTATGAAACTACTGTAGAATATAAGCAGACCTGAAAGAATTATTATGCCAGCAAAGTACTAAGGGGCAGTTCAGTGGCAAAATGGAGGAATGTGAAGTATGGGGTTCACTAGAGGTTTCTCCTGCATCAGATTTCCTCCAAGGATTCCATTAATCATAGAATCATAGAATAGTTTGGGTTGAAAGGGACCTTTAAAGGTCATCTAGTCCAGCCCCCCCTGTCATGAGCAGGACATCTTCAACTAAATCAAGTTGCTCAGAGCCCTGTCCAACCTGACCTGGACTGTTTCCAGGGATGGGGCATCTACCACCTCTTTGGGCAACCTGTGCCAGTGTTTCACCACCCTCATTGTCTAAAATGTCTTCCTTATATCCAGTCCAAATCTACCCTCTTTTAGTTTAAAACCATTACCCCTTGTCCTATCGCAGGAGGCCCTGATAAAACATTTGTCCCCTTTCTTATAAGCCCCCTTTAAGTAATGGAAGGCTGCAGTAAGGGCTCCAGAGCTGGACGTAGTAATCACAGAATCAGAGCATCATTAAGGTTGGAAAAGACCTTTAAG
>NW_010558161.1:22860-23270 GCF_000687285.1 Phaethon lepturus | reverse complement strand
CATCTCTCACCAGTCCTTCTCTGTTAGTAAAGAGGAGGTCCAACAAGGCACCTCCCCTGGTGGGCTCACTCACCAGCTGTGTCAGGAAGTTATCCTCCACACACTCCAGAAACCTCCCAGATTGTTTCCTCTCTGCCGTGTTATACTTCCAGCAGATGTCCGGTAGGTTGAAGTCCCCCACAAGAACAAGGGTCAGCGAATGCGAGACTTCTGCCAGTCGCTTATAGAATGTCTCATCTGTCTCTTCATCCTGGTTGGGTGGTCTGTAACAGACTCCCAGCAAGATATCTGCCTCATTGGCCTTCCCCCTCATCCTTACCCACAAGCACTCTACTTGGTCTTCACAATCATTGATTTCTATGCAATCAAAACACTCCCTAATATACAGAGCCGCCCCATCTCCTCTCCTT
>NW_010558161.1:12259-22829 GCF_000687285.1 Phaethon lepturus | reverse complement strand
CGGAAGAGCTTATAGCCATCCACTGCAGCACTCCAGTCATGAGAAGCATCCCACCATGTTTCTGTGATGGCAACTACATCATAGGTGTCGCGGTGCACAATGGCTTCCAGCTCCTCCTGTTTGGTGCCCATGCTGCGTGCATTGGTGTAGATACACTTGAGCTGGTCTATAGATTTCAACTCTGGCACGCCACCCCTAGGCTCAACTTTAGTGAGTCTGGGTTTATCCCCTCCCCCCATCAAATCTAGTTTAAAACCCTCTCGATGAGGCCTTTACTTTGTGACTTTGTGCTTTCTCACTTCCATCTTTCCATCATGAAGACTCCTTTCTCTCAGTAAGCAGGCTTTCTCCTGAGATAAAAAGCTGGCTTTTGATGGGATAAGGCTAGTGTTTTCTCTTTGCAGAAGCTGAGGTAATATCTTAAATTGCCTAAGAAGAGGTCAGGAGAAGTCTGACTTTTTCCATGGTTCTATCCCAGTAGTTCACAATGAATAGATCTCTGTGTGCCTTGCAAAGTACATTTACTATGATATTACTCCATAGATTTAGAAAGACACATGGACACTAAAGCAACTGAAATCTACTAGATTACACTTTATTAAAATCCTCTTTTCTCGCCACATTAGCTGCCTTGCAGGAGATCCTGAGATGCTACTGAACTTGATTCAACCTGAATGTTGGTGGTTTAGTTACAAACATAGGTACTAATGTGCTCAGTTTCAGTCATAACCTTTGAGTATCGTAGTGTTGGGTTTTGTCTTGTGTGAATAAATGTTTGAGATTGGATGATATCAGTGAAGTAATACATCCAAAACGTTCAGAAAATACTAAGTTAATTGCAGGAGGCCAGCTTCCCTGCAGTCTTACCAGTGGGAAAACATTAACCAAAAAGGAGTTTCTACTCTTCTTAACACAGTTTTCACATTATATTTGCCCATTCATGTTCAAATTAAACACCTTTGAAGAGGTATTCTTTTAAGAACAGTAGTGGTATTTAGCGGACAATAAAAAGATTGCATTATTGCTAAATTCAAAACACATCTAAACAAATCTTTATATATAGATAGCTCCTGCAGTAGCAGATCTTTGGAATTTAATAGAAGATTTAACAGTAAATTGTAAGGAAGTTCTGTGACCCTTTAAATTTTAGTTTTAAATTTCATTTTGAAGAAAATATTTGTTTGTAGCCTGCTACTTCCTTCAAAAGAATCACAGCTAAAAAATTAAGCGTCAGAAATCTGATCTAATGGGTGAGAAGGAATGGGACATTTCAAATCAACAGATGGAAATATGTAAAAAGCTAATTTAATAATAAGCTAGAGAAGTAACATAGGTACTGGGAAGTAAGAAACCCAAAGCAAAAAAAATCTTACAAGAAGCCCAAGAAGAATATTTCAAATAAATGAATATAAACGACAACATTTTCAAAAAAGATAATGTGCTTACTATTTCCACAACAGTCAATGGGTCTGGAAAACCTGGGTATTTTGCTTATTCTTTTAAGGCTATAACTTAACCATATCAGTTAAACTTACAAGTTTGCAATCAAAACTGGCATCTATAACTTCGTAAATATTTAGACAGCATTTTCCAATACTTTACTGCATTGATAGGAATGATTTTTTTCTTATATATTTAAATATTATGGCAGTGTTTTAGCTACTCATTTCTCTTTAAACTGAGCAGGAACAATAAAGGTACAAAATCCACTTGGCACTGTTCTCTTCCTGTGGGATAACTTTGTCATCATCGGCTTATTTGCAAGTTCTGCTTTCCATAACTTCAATAGGTTTCCCTAGCTTGATCCTCTTTGGGAAAAAAAAAAAATAGCAGCAGAAAGAAACAAAAACATAATTTCTTCTTTTGACGGAAAGTATAAGGTGCAGGAGACACTTAAGCTCAGCAGAGACTCTCAAGAGAAAATAGGAGTTTCAATCTCTCAGCTTTCTGCACATTTCACTAAAGGCTTCTAGATGGTAGCTCAGGGACTGTGATGCAGAAGGCAGGGTATTACTTTGATGGAAAGGTGTAACCTTGTGAAAGATATATGTGAATGTTGATATATGCTCTATATTGTATTCTATTGCTAAGGATGTGGATGTTTCCACCTTCCTAGAATGGTGAGAGTTCAAAGAGTTAATGCGAAGGCCATCAGTTGTCAATTTGTCATAGGATTTTATGAACTGGATAAGGGTAGAAGAGGCCATCTCTCTACAGCCTAGTTTAATCTCACACTGCCTGTATTCTTCTAGTAGAGAGTTTTAGTGAGATAGTGGTAGGGATGAGGCATCTTTTCCATTATTTGGATGATCTTAAGAAATGCACTAGAGAGGATCACAGTGTCAGTTAAATTGATTTGTCTATGAGAGACTTCTTGAGTGATATACTTTGGGAAGAGCAGGAAGGGGAATAATAGAGAAAAGGAGGAGAAGGGAGTGTTTTATCCTTTTGTTTCAAAGGAGGGCTTTGTGTTTCTCAAATGCTCTATAACTACCAAAGGTTATAAAGTACAGCAAGTTAGAACAGCAGTCTCAGAGGAGTCATTAAATTATCACAGTGGTAAAACCTGTAGAAAACTTTGGGTTGAATAGCTTGATCCATTTTCTAAAATTGCATTTTATTCAGTCAAAAGAAATGCTAAGTCTTCAGGGACACTCCTGGTTATATTGGGATCTCAGAAAGATTCTAACTTCTAGTCCATTTTCTTGTTTTATTTAGCATGTGTCCTTCTTTTTCTCAATTTATAGTGACCTTAAGCAGTTGACTAGGCTTTTAAACCTTCTCCTTTTTAATAGCTTACACGTAGTTTCTGGCAGCCAATAACACAGTTTAGAATTCCTTCCCATTCATCACTATATACACCATTTTCCTTTTAAGCCTTTAAAAAACTATGGCAATTTGATGTTGTGAGAATTCTATGATAGAAAAGTTATTTTAAACATTTTTAATTAAAGTAGGTAGCATGGTTCAATTTAATGAATGTCATGTTTTGAAATGAAAATAAATTTCCTCCAACCTGTAACAGAGCAGCAAATAATTAAAAGATATTAAATAAGAACATTTTAAATTGTGGTAGCTATCCTTAAGAAACTGTTTATGACTTCAGTTTCTGTTGTTTAGGGTTCTCTTCTCATTCAGCCATGGTTTCTTTGGAGTTTAATGGAAACATTATTTTTATGTTTTACCATGAAAATTAGCGGATGTATAAGACTTTCAATCTGAGATTTCAATCTGACCTGAAACTGGCTCCTCCCTCCAAAACCTGTATTTAATGTTGTGTCTCTATTTTCTTCACTAGGATTACTTATTCTAGCAAATGTAAGTAGAGGTATGGATATTTTCAGAATCAAGGGCTGAGTGAATTGGAATTTTTAGAGATTATTGACTAAGATGGTTTTTCATTGATATTTTGATACCAAAATATGCAGATAGTTTCTTGTAAGCAACACTTAAATACTTCTTGCAGATGCTAGTGAGAATTAGCCAGCTGTGTCCAGATCCTCAAAGAAATTTAAGGATCTGCATCAGTACTATCTGCTTAATGACTTTAGAAATTACGAGCAGTCATATATTATACTTTTAGGCACTGAAATACCTGAAAATTTCTCACCCTCACCTGGATTTTAAAAGTGATTTGATGTATTCAGTAGCATTTAGAAATCCTGATCAGATTAAGACCTTCTGAATACCCCGCTGGTCTTCCAGCCTCTTTGGATTCACTCTTACCTTTGAAAATCAAAAGGATAAATAGTGTCAAATTTGACAAATTTCAGGATCAAATTTGATTACAAGATGACCATGACAGTAATCATGTTTTGATTAAAAAAAACCCAAAAACTAAAACCACTTGCAAGACAAGAAGTATTTCTTCTTCCTTAGTTAACGACAAGGTTTCAGTCCAAATGCTGTTTCCTGCTCTATGTCTTCTGCTTATTTAAATATGTAGAATAACTGATGATAGTGTGCAAAAAAATTAACATGAATCATCAAAAGTCCATCAAACATGAAAGAATAAGGATATTTAGTATGAGGAGACAAGGAGAGAAAGGAAAATTAAACATGATGACAATTTTCAAATTCATAAACACTACCACAGAGAGGAAAGTCATGCTCTATTTTCTATCCATGTGAAAGACAGGGCAAATAGCACTGACCTTAAATTGCAATAAGACAGATTTATGTTAGACAGTGGGTAAAACTTCCAATGCTATTAAAGATAATGAAGTGCTGGAATAGATTGCCTAAACAGCTGTGGGTCTCTATTACTGTGTAAGACATGACAAGAAAAACCCTGAGTAATAGTCTATATATAGTGACTCCTGCCTTGTGACAGGAGGTGAACTAGGCAACCTTCTGAAGTATGTCCCCGTCCTGCAGGTAAAAACTTAACACCCCTTCTTCCCTGTAAGGGTCTATGCACTGACAGTGGTTGAAAACCAGTAGAGAATTAACACGATGAAATTCATAAGTATTGGAGCTGTAACTCACAAAATCTCTAACAATTTCACTGAAAGACCACATTATAACCTTATGGAAATAGACAACAAATATTTATCTTAAAGTGACTTAAGAGAAAAGTAAGGAAGCTGCTAAGAGTGAACTTTGATCCTGGACTCAGGGAAACAGGCATCTTTGTATCCTACAGTGCGTGAATGAAGAGTAAATCAGAAACAATTTTCTTTAAGAGTTATTAATCCCAGTAGAAAGAATAGATCTGGCACAGATAACTCTCAATAGTACAGAACTTCACTAAAAAGAAACATAATTTGCATAAGGATAAGTGTAATTAGAATCCAAGTTAAAATGTTTGTTTATGCTCAGGCTGAATAGAGTATCTGCGGTAAATTAGAGCCTAGTACTCTCTTACCAAAATTCTAATTAGTAAAAACAACAGCATAGAATTCTATCCTGGAGGAATCTTCCCTTAATTACTGAAAGTAATGAACCTTCATGTTTCAGAATAAGCCTTTTTTTTTTTTTTTTTTTTTACAACTGTTGAATACATTCCATGCATTTTGGGGTTCTTTAAAGCTCATTACTCAACTAGCTCATTTTGACCAAAGTCCCAGCAGTGAGAAGACTTTGTAAAAATATGAATGGTTACCAAGTATAAGATTGGACAACTCAGAAATTAGGCTTACTATGCAGTTAAATGATCTTGTTTTGTTATACAATCACTTTTTTTTTACGTTAACTTTGCTATCAAGAATATGAGAATAATCTAGCAGTTCATTCAGTGATGCAACTAATACTCGTTACTTCTTCACTTCCTGTTTCAGAACATCCAGAGCATTTCTGGAACTTTGTGTGAGCGATCTTATTAACTCAGAGTTCTATTTATGAGTTTTTGAAGTGTGTACACCACAGTCTACATTAAAGAGAGTTAGTTAAAGAAAAGAAGATAAGACAATTGTTTAAATTTCCCCAAAATTGTAAAATTGGGACTCATGTGGGAGAAAGCACATTGTACTTAATCAATGTCATCTTACTGCTCAAATTCAGAAGTGGTCCACAGATATTTTTGCATGATTGTATCAGAGCTAATATCTAGCTACTAGTAGTTCGGGTTCAGCAACATGTGACTGAAGTGAAATTGCTGCAAGCTGAAGTATGCAAGTTGAGTAGATGTTTATAGATCATCTATCTTAATACTGATTCTGCATTCCTCAAAGTTGTTTAACTTTGAAGACTGCTTATAGAAACAGGTTATTCTATTTCAAATAAATAAGCATGTAATCAATTCATCTCTAATTGCGTTTCATAGTGAAGACATCTGTCTCCCAAAGAATTAATTGTATATTTCCAACAGAAAGTTCCTTTGTAAGGAAATTGCAAGTTTATTAGCCAAAAGCTGAATCCTGACGTGTTAGGTGATTTTTTTTTTTTTTTTCCAAATATGACCATATACCGTTGAAGGTAAGAACAGAGATTTTTAACTGGACCCAACATCCTTTTTGAATGTGAAAAATAGAGAATGGGTTTGTTATGCTTGTTTTAGTCTCTGTTGTTGAGAAGACAGGTTGTAGATGAAGTTTTCTAGAGGTTGCCAGCTCCATGATTAGTTCTATTGGATTGCTGTAATTTAGACAGAATGTGATGAAAAAACGAGTAACTAATACCAAGTCCCTGTCCGTCAGGATAGCACAGGATTGTTAATCACTACCGCCTGTCTGACACAATGAAAATCATTCTGGCTCAATGTAGTTTCGTGATGATTCTGAACAGGTATAATATCTGCCAGGTAGCCTTTTGGGAATTTAAATGTCAGTAAAGTCCTGTGCATCTATTTTAGTAAAGCAAAGAAGAATGCCTACAGGAACAAAAGGAATATTTTCATTTGGAATAATTTTCCCATTATAATTTTCCAGTGGGCACAAGTTCCTACTGTAGTTAGGAACAGATATAATAATGAATAATCTATTGCAAGTTGTTTAGCCAGAAAATGAAGACTTTTTTTTACTTTCCTCACTAATTATGATTTCTAAAATATTTGCTTCAAAGACAACTTTGACTGCTCATTATTCTTTATTTATGGGTTCTGATTTGTTGCCTAAGACATGTCAATGCTTCTTTGCAGATTACATAATTCAATGTCTTGTAAACAAGAGCATAGAAACCAAACTCAGGATATTATTTTTTTTCTCAATCCTACTCAGAAACAATAACATGAGAAAAAAGAATGTGTTAAGGTAACTGTATATCAATTTTTTATTATGCCACTCAACATTTACACCAGATAGGGTGTGGCAGACACTATCGCTCTCTCTACAACTGCCTGAAAGGGGGTTGTGGTGAGGTGGGTGTTGGTCTCTTCTCCCAAATAACTAGTGATAGGAGGAGAGGAAATGGCCTCAAGTTGCACCAGGGGAGGTTTAGTCTAGATATTAGGAAAAATTTCTTTACGGAGAGAGTGGTCAAGCATTGCAACAGGCTGCCCAGGGAGGTGGTGGAGGCACCATCTCTGTAAGTGGTCAAAAAACATGTAGACGTGGCACTTCAGGACATGGTTTAGTGGGCATGGTGGTGGTGGGTTGATGGTTGGACTTGATGATCTTAAGGTCTCTTCCAACCTTAATGATTCTGTGATTCTGTGATTCTGTGATCATGTCCTGATGTCCATAGTGAAAACAGCTTCACCAGACTGCATCATAGATGGTATCACTACCTGGACCTTTTAAAGCTCTGCCCCAGATGATCATCCCATCTCCCGGCCTACTTGGAGTTCATTTGCTAAACCACTGGCCTTAGACATAAATGTCAGAAAACTTTTCTCTGGGGGGTGGTTAAGAGGAGGATGGAGAAGAAAATTCTTTACTTTTTTCTGTGGTACCCTCTAATTCTGTAACTTCATACAGAAGAACCAGATACCAGATTTTTTTTTTTTTCCAAATTCCCTAGTAATTTTTTAATATAAAAATATATTTCTGAACCAACATTGCATTTTTTTCTATGAGCAGAGGGGAAGCACCAAGGCTAGCTTTACCTTAGGGCCTCATGCGAGTAAATGGAGAGACAAAGGATCATTTAAAGAATGACTCTTAATGACAATTAAGCTCCTGCTCTCAATAACTCTCTACAAGGATTAAGTCAAATAGATTACAGACAGCTTTGTAACATACACTATTTAGTCTTATAGGGGAGTCATAAGGATTCAGTCTAGCAAAAAATGCCAGATTTTACCTGGATTTTAGCCACCTAGCTTTTCATCATAAAGGTAAGTAGTCAAGTAAGGATTGGTATTACATATATTTCTAAAGACCCAGTGTGGATGAGAGAAAAGCTGATATGAGGGCCTTCTGAGCTAGAGAATAAATATATTTGGATTTCGTGTTTCTTTTTCTGTTCTATCTTACCTAAAAAACCCACATTTTATTTCTTCCTCAATTTCTGTTGTTGGCCAGTGCTATCTTTGACATGAGAATAAAATAAATTATTTATTTCCTATACAATACAAATCTAAGTGAAAACAAGACAGTGAATAAATACTTGTTATGTGTAGATACCATCCAAATAGTCTAATGTAAATGCTAAACAATTCACTGCACTAAAAAATGCATTTGAAAATAATGCGTCAAGAAATCTCAGGCCAGATACAAATCAGAGTTTTGGAATATGACAAATAACTGCAGGTGTGAAAGGGCACTGAGTACTCCGATCTAAAGTATTGTGGAATTTTAAATCAAGAACAATTACAATTTTAAGATGTAACATTGTGGAGGCAGAGCTAGAAAGAACATAAGAACCTTTGAGTTTTGGAGGAGGAAAAGGTTGTTGATTCCTCCCTGAGGATTAGTTGCTGTCTGAAATGTGACAGAGAAAAGCGAGGTGCCCAACTAGTCCTTTCCTGGAAAAAGCAAGGAACCTGCTTTATCCCATCCTGTGCCCTATGTAAAATTCTAAGATAGAATACAGGAGAAAATTCATACAGTGTACCTCAGTTCTAAGACTGGAGGCTGAGCAAAAACATATGACACTTGTCTTGTGTAAGACAAGTGATTTTTTTTTTTTAAATATGCAATAATGCCATAAAAAGAGTTCTGCAGAAAAATATATAATAATAGGACATGTTGAATGGTATAACTAATTTCTCACCTGTTATGATTTAGGGATTACTTGAACAAGAGTCTGTTTCTACTTTTTGGATTTAACAGTACTTGATGCTTTTTTACAACATGAATATGTTTTTTTAATTTATATTTAGGTGTATATGACATGGTGAGCAATTGGGGTCTATAAATTAACCATGCACCATGTGGAAAATAATTTTTGGAAGTGCTGAGCATTAACAGTTGTGTGGGAACTGGTAGTTCCTAGAACCAATAAAAACCCAACCATAACTGCCCTCAGAATGGATACCAAGGAGTCTAAGAGAATTGTTGCTAATCAATCACTGGTTTGGCTTGCTTTGTCCTGCCTTAATAAAGCTGAATTTGATTATGTTCTGTGGAAATCAACTTTAAAATCCTTGCCAGTTGCGGGGGGAGTGGGTAAGGAACAGACAATGCCCCACTCATTTAAAAATTTTATGTCTCATCTTCATAGTGGAGTTAATTAATTTGATCTAAACAATATAATAAGACTGAAGTAAAGTCATAGTGAATCCTGTTGAATATACAGGGACCTTCCTGTGTATATGATATTAAAATTTAAATCCATCACATATCTATTACTGACTGAAAATTCAAATTGCTTTTATACAGTGTAAAATTTTTAATGGCATTCAGTTTTATTCTTCTAAGATTTAGCCTAAATGGAACTAGTATCGGTAATTCATTGTAGCCTTACTCAAGTCTATTAGGTAGAAAACTATTCTAACTCCTGTTTTGTCATTATTGTTCAATGTCTAATTTAACACGATTTTTTTTTTTCTGCATAGTTTTTCCTAGGCAGCTTATATCTTCCATTTAACTCTTTGCAGTCAGACCTTATTAATGACTAAATGTTGACTGAGACATATGAAAGCTAGCTATTATATTATCTCTGGAAACATTTTATGTATCTTCAGTGAAAATATCCCTATTTCTCAATCTTATAGAGATTTTAATGACTATACTCCTTACTACTTTTGGCTTTTTCACAATATTTTCTAATGGTGAAAGGCTTGAAGAAATAACAACTGAAGTAGCTTTTTAAGCTAAAAAGACTCTTTATAACACATTTTTTGCTCTGCAGTTTGACAGCTTTCTGAAAGTGGAGTAAAAATTGTAATATCTGATTTCACAACCCTTACTCACTTGAGAGATAAATGTTGTAAAGCTTGATTATTATTTTAAGAAAAAATATTAAAAAAATAGTTGCTGCTAGTCAAGCCTATTAGAACCATAAACACTAATTATAGAGAGACATGGCTGTACAGCACTCAGATAATACTTTTTTCTTTTTAAAAGAGATTCAAAATGTTAAGATTTGTACCCTGGTGAGCAAAAGGGAGTGAGTTGCCTAAATGAGTCCGTTGATAATCATGTGTTCCTGCCCCAGTAAGATAAAAACATGGGTGATAAATAAATATATTATAAATAATTAAAATATTATTATATTAATACAACATCATTATTTTCATTAATATTATATATTATTATTATTTTTTGTCAATTAATTGACAAAAATTGGCAATTAATTATTGTCATGGTTTAACTCCAGCCAGCAGCTAAGCACCACACAGCCACTCGCTCACTCCCCCAAGAAGCTGTGAGGGGGCATGGACGGAACAGCTGACCCAGACTGGCTAAAGACATATTCCCTACCACATAATGCCATGCCCAGTACACAAACTGGAGTTAGCTGTGGGGTGGGGAATCGCTGCTCAGGGACAGGCTATTGATCACCAGGTGGTGAGCAATTGCTGTATTGGGCATCACTTGTTCTTGTACATTCCTTTGTCGATATTATTATTGTTATCATTGTTGTTTCCTTCTCTCTTTCTGTCCTATGGGACTGTTTTTATCTCAACCCACAAGTTTTTCCCAATTCTCTCTCCCATTTTGCTGGAGGAAGGGGGAGTGAGCAAGCAGCTACGTGGTGCTTAATTGCTGGCTGGGGGTGAACCACAACACACAGTACCCTTAGGAGG
>NW_010558161.1:0-11258 GCF_000687285.1 Phaethon lepturus | reverse complement strand
TAATAAATAAATAATATTATAAATAAGTAAAACATTTTAAAAAATCCACAGTAGTCTTTCCATCTAACAGTGATAATCCATGAGCTTAAATAATTTTTTCACTGTGCTAGTAAAATTATGGGGTAAAGTTACACAATAGGCAATTTCTTTGTCATACAAGGGTCATATACTTTCCAACATATGTTAAATGTACAGCCACGGTAGATTAAATAATCTCATATTACCTGATACAGTGGTATTTTGAAGTGGAGTGGAAACTGCCTATGGAATGCACAATGCCTTTTTATTGAGCAAGGTTCATGGAAGGTGGAATAACTTTTGCTGTTCACAATTTATTATTCTGTTACTTGCTTTGCAAACAAAAGAAATCACCTATAAATTCTCTGATAAATGAGCTGATGTCTTGTTTCACCATAGCATCCGCTCTGTCACCATGTCATCTTCTGAGTTATGTTATGTCATAAATTACTATAACAGTAAATCTTGACAAATTTTAACAGATAGAGCTATGTCTCATAAGAACATACTAGCAAAAAAATGTCATTTGCTGCTCCTTGGGAAAGATCCGGTGATGCTTCAGAAGCCATGAAATCTTTGTGAACAAATAGGAACTAAACCAGAAAATGTAATTGCCTTTCTTCTCCTAACTGTCTAAGAATGATGGGAATGATTAAATTGGGTGTTCCTCTACTTTGTAGAATACAATTGAACAATCAAGCTGAAACTTGGTGGGAGAATTCCCATAACTGGAGTGTTTCTATCAATGGCTACAGGCTGTTCAGAAGGGACAGACAAGGAAGGAAGGAAGGGTGGAGGTTTTGCCCTCTACATGAAGACATGGCTAGAGTGTGAAGAGCTGTCTCTGAAGAGCATTCTCAGCTTGGAAAGCATTAATCAGATTTGGATCAGGGGAGGAAGGAAGGGCAGAGGCATTGCCCTTTACATCAATAAATGGATAGAGTGTGAAGAGCTGTTTCTGAAGAATAGCCATGAGCAGGTTGAAAGCTTATGGGTAAGAATCGGGCACCGAGGCAACAAAGGGTACCTTCTGGCTGGTCTCTACTAGAGATCAACCTGATCAAGGGGAGCTTATTGACGAAGCCTTCTTACTCCAGCTACAGGAGGCATCACTCTCACAGGCTCTCATCCTGCTGGGGGACTTCAACCACCCCAACGACTGCTGGAAAAGTAGCACGGTGAACTGTATGTAATCCAGGTGACTCCTGGAGTGCACGGAGGATAACTTCATAGAGCCAGGTAATAGACAACCCTATGAAAGTGGATGACACACTGGACCCGTTGGTCACAAACGCAAGTCAGACAACTGGTGGTGTCAAGACTGGTGGCAGCCTGGGCTGCAGTGATCATGCACTGGTGGAGTTTGCAGTCCTGAGGGATAGGAGGTAGGTGAAGAGTCAAGTCAGGACCCTGAATTTTAGGAAAGCAAACTTCCAGCTCTTCAAGGAGTTAGTTAGTCAATGGGACTCCCTGGAAAAGTGCCCTCAGGGACAACGGAGCAGAACAGAGCTGGCAGATCTTTAAGGACACTTTCCATAAAGCACAAGAGCTCTCAATCCCCAGGTGTAAGAAATCACAAAAGGAAGGCATGAGACCAGCATGAATGAGTAGAGACCTGCTGGGCAAACTAAAGGGCAAGAAGGAAATGTACAGGCAGTGGAAGCAGGGATAGGTATCCTGGGAAGAGTAGAGGGACACTGCCCGATTATGTAGGTATGGGGTCAGGAAGACCAAGGCACAGCTGTAGCTCAATATGCAAGGGATGCAAAGAATAATAATAAGAAGGGCTTCTACAGGTTTGTCAGCCAGAAAAGGAAAGTCAAAGAAAGCATATGTCCCTTGATGAGGAAGACTGCCAGGCTGGTAACAGCGGATGAGAAGGCTGAGATACTGTCATGGTTTAACCCCAGCCAGCAACTAAGCACCACACAGCCGCTTGCTCACTCTCCCCCAGTGGGACGGGGAACAGAACTGGAAGAGTAAAACTGAGAAAACACGTGGGTTGAGAAAAAGACAGTATAATAGGTAAAGCAAAAGCTGCACATGCAAGCAAAGCAAAGCAAGGAATTCATTCACTGTTTCCCACTGGCAGGCAGGTGTTCAGCCACTTCCAGGAGAGCAGGGCTCCATCACGCCTATAACAGTCACTTGGGAAGACAAAATGCTGTAGCTACAAAAGTCCCCTGCTACCTTCTTCTTCCCCCAGCCTTATATACTGAGCATGACATCACATGGTATGGAATATCCCTTTGGCTAGCCTAGGTCATCTGTCCTAGCTGTGTCCCCTCGCAACTTCCCATGCACCTCTGCATTCTCACTGGCAGGCCAACATGAGAAGCTGGATAGTCCTTGACTGCTTAGCAACAGTTGAAAACATCAGTATGTTATCAACATAATTTTCATCCTAAATCCAAAACATAGCCTCACACACCTTGTATGAAGAAAATTATCTCTATCCTAGCTGAAACCAGGACAGGTACCCAACAACTTCTTTGCCTCAGTCTTCAATGGCAACCTCTCTTCCCACAACTTTCAAGTGTATGGACCACATGACATGGTGGGAACTGGGGGAGCAAAGTCCCTTTGGTATCAGGTTTGAGACAACCCAAGGAACTGGAACATGCACAAGTCTATGGGACCTGACGAGATGCATCCCAGAGTCCTGAGGGAATTGGCTGATGTAGTTGCCAAGCCACTCTCCATGCTAGTTGAAAAGTCATGGCAGTCAGGTGAAGTCCCTGGAGACTTGAAAAAGGGAATCATTGCACCCATTTTTAAAAAAAAGGTAGCAAGGAGGGCCCTGGGAACTACTGACCCATCAGCCTCCCCTCTGTGCCTGGGAAGAACATGGAACAGATCCACTGAGAAGCTCTGTTAAGGCACATGGAGGAGAAGGAGGTGATTCGAGAAAGCTAGCCTGGCTTCACCAAGGGCAAGTGCTGTCTGACCAACCTTGTGGCCTTCTATGATGGTGTGACCACATCAGTGGACAAGGGAAGCGCTACAGATGTCATCTATCTGGACTTGTGTAAAGCCTTTGACACTGTCCCCCACAACATCCTTCTCTGTACATTGGAGAGAGGTGAATTTGATGGGTGGACTGTTGTGTGGATGAGGAATTGGTTGGATGGATGAATCCAGAGGGTCCAGAGGTCAATGGCTCAATGTCCAGATAGAGACTGGTGACAAGTGGTCCGTACTGGGACCAGTACACTTTAATATCTTCATCAATGACACAGTGGGATCGAGGGCACCCTCAGCAAGTTTGCAGACAACACCAAACTGAGTGGTGTGGTTGACACGCCTGAGGGGCAGGTTGCCATCCAGAGGGACCTGGACAAGCTTGAGGAATGGCCTTCTGTGAACCTCCTGAGGTTCAACAAGGCCAAGTGCAGGGTCCTACACCTGGGCCAGGGCAACCCCCAGGATCAATACAGGCCAATTCCGAGAAGGACTTGGGGGTCCTGGTGGATGAAAACCTGGACATGAGCTGGCAATGTGCGCTTGCAGCCCACAGGGACAACCATCTCCTGGGCTGCACCCAAAGCAGCATGATGAGCAGGTCAAGGGAGGGGATTCTGCCCCTCTACTCCACTCTGGTGAGACCCCACCCAGAGTCCTGTGTCCAGCTCCGGAGCCCTCACCACAGGAAAGACTGAGTGGGTTAGTGTGGGTCCAGAGGACCACAAAACTGATCAGAGGGATGGAACACCTCTCCTATGCTGACAGGCTGAGAGAGTTGGGGTTGTTCAGCCTCGAGAAGAGAAGGCTCTGGGGACATCTTATTGCAGCATTTCAGTACTTAAAGGGGGCTTATAAGAAATTTGGGACAGAGTTTTTAGCAGGGCCTGTTGCAACAGGACAAGGGGTAATGGTTTTAAACTAAAAGAGGGTAGATTTAGACTAGATCTGAGGAAGAAATTTTTCACAATGAGGGTGGTGAAACACTGGCACAGGTTGCCCAGAGAGGTGGTGGATGCCTCATCCCTGGAAACCTTCAAGGACAGAGCTCTGAGCAACCTTATCTAGTTGCAGATATCCCTGATCATGGCATGGGGGTTGGACTAGATAACCTTTAAATGTCACTCCATTCTATGATTCTATTATTCTATAACTGGGTTAAGGGAATTTAAGAATTAATCCTGACTCCTGATCTTTCCATCATATAGAAAATTTGAATGTTATTGTTAAGTTATGTCTTAATGTCAGACCTGAAGCCCATGAAAGAATCTAGAAGCCATTTGTTGAATTGAGTAGACTTTTATGTTACATCACAGGACTTTTTAAAATCTGGATTTTTAAATTAATTCATCCTCAGGAATATACATAGGTTTTTATATATACATTTATAGGTATACATGCACACTAGCTTTTTGACAGTTCAGTAAACAGTTAATCAGGGTAATAGTTAAGGAAGCAGATATGGCGATAATGTCAATTTTCAATCCATGACCTGTGAAACAGAACTTCATTGATAAGCCAGACTGTCTAGTTCAGGCTTTTAAAGAAGGTGCAGAGATTCTTACAGTCAGCTTTGGATGTGCCACATTCTCTTCATTGGATACAGAGGGAATTTAGATTTCTAAATTGCGATATTAACAACCAGAGTTCAAAGTACATGACAGAACCTCCTGCTAGCTCATTCCCCTTATATCTTCAGTGTTTTTTTATGTCTAGATCTAGAAATTGCCTGGTCTCCACATGCAGCTGTACCTCCTAATTTCCAGGCATGAGTATAAATCCCATATACTTTAGAAAGATTTACCTTCCTCTTTCCAGACAAAGCTGAAAATTAAATACTCCAGTAAAAATCCATATGGATGATATTAATGGGCAAAGCCTGTCAGCATGAATCACAATATGGAGCAAAATGTTGTGTTAGATACAATCTATGTGACAAACAAGTGCTTGAAATTTGCATCTATATAAGAGGGCTTTGTAATGAAAATGTTTGGTCATGTCTTTCTAAATCATTTCATTTTGTGAAGACCAATAAAAAAACTTTGATGATTAGTGAATATTGAGAAGCTCAGAATAAAGATCCATGCTGCTAGCACTGGTTAGTTTGATGTACGTCCAAACAATTCAGTTCCAGCTCATCTTGACTGTGTTTTAGCTGTGTCAGTGTCATCTGAGTCACAGCAATGGGTGATGGTTGTCAATGGTAAAAATATAACCAGCAATTATTAAAAAGAGAGTAGAGGTACACAATCAAGAATAAGTGTTTGTTCAACACTTATATTCAAGTAACACTTGAGATGAAGTAGTGTATAACAAGTCATAGTAGTTTTGTACCATGTGTTTTGAAGATGAATATTTTTACAAGATCAAAAATATTTGTTACCTGAACAAAACTCTATTCAACTTCTGCGTCTGATATACAGAGAAACGTCTATTCTGGATAAGGATTTGCTCTCATTTCCCAGTAACAGTAAAATTTAGGTGTAAAGCAAACCTTTCTGGTATCTTTATCTTAGAGGAAGAATGTTAAAATGACAAAACCCAACAGTCATTTAGGTTTATTTGTTTGTTATTGTATTGTTTTTGTCACATTGGTTTATTTTAGGTAAAAGAAAAAATGGGCTGGAAAAGTGCAATACATTGCAAGGAAACAACTATGCTTGAACTTACATTTAGGGTACATTTTAATCCTAAACTACATTTAGGATAATTATAAACTTTTCCCTATTTTTTTTCCCACAACCCCCAGCCACTCCACTACCCACCTGCTCTCCCCCCTTGCCAATGTCATCCAGTTTAATTCCATGCTTCCCACTTCACTACACATAAGCTGCATGACTAGTCATCCTCCCCTCCTTACTTGCTTTATGCCATTTAAACTTCTCAGCATGGTATTTTTTGTCTGGAACAGATTCCCTTTGTCAGTCTGATACACCTCCCCCAATTCCTCTAACATAAGGTTCCTTTCAGCTCTCTCACAGTCTCCCTTAGTAACATCAACAGGGAGATGACTCAAATTCATTAATGTTCAACATAAATTGATAAAATTCATAAGTATCTAGCTCTAGTGACTGCAGCTGATTCTCATAATATCATAATGTTTTTTGTGCATATTGTCCAAAGGCAGGTCCTCAGTGAAGTGACATCAAATGCAATTTTCTTTAAAACAATTCATTAAATTGGTATTCATTGGAAAGGTGTCATGAGTATGAGTCTTTACATAAGAAATTCAGTGGAGCAGACTGCAGTGAATGTTTATCCCGCCAGCCCAGTCCCTGGCCCACCCATACTATGGGATGCTCTTGAATTGCACTATATACCCAAAGAATAGATAGCTATGCTGTTGCTGCCAATTTATGTTTGCTCTCCCACTTCTCAGATTTTTATGATTTTTGGACATAGCCCCAGTAAGATTACCCACAGAAACAGATCCCAGTATGTATGCAGAAACCACTTGAATTCAACAGACTTCTTGACTCAAAGGAGTTTACCACATGGTCAGGGGCTAGGTTTCTAAGTCTGAAGGATCAGAAAGATTGTCTGCATATATATCAAGGAGGAAACAAACTCTGCTCATGTGATGTAAATAATAGAGTCTTTCTGGGGGGAGGGTTGTGTTAAAGTTATTAAAATTTAAATCAAAACAATACCATTTTCATAAAGTACATAAGCAGATATTTAATTATACTTTTCTAGAATATGCAAGCGTGTATTTAACTTAATAGTGTATGGTGGCATTTAGATCAATCAGATATTAGATCATATTAAGCACTTAGTTAAACATCTAGGTCAATGAGACTTAAACTTGTATATTTTTCATCTGGACCTACAGATGTTATATGTTTTTTCATTCATGCTATTCTGTTATTTGGTATCTTTTAAAGAACTACACAGTTACTTCATTTTATGTAAGTAGTATTTCCTCATGATACTATCCAAGATAAATTTTTGTAGTATGAGAAATGTACTTCATGTGGTTCTCTGTTATAGAAATGAAACTACATACAGAAATTAGTTCACTAGAAATTCCTTTTGTGTTTTCCTGTTGAAACAAAATAACTTGATAGTTCAGAATTTTGACTTTAAGGACATGAACCTTTTACTGGGCTTTTAGTGGGACTATTTATGTGTTCAGAGTTAAGAGTTAGGAATACAAAACTGCTGAATGTAGGAGAATACAATTCATGTGAGTGAAATGTGATATGTTATTTCTACAACAAGAAAGGAAAACACAAAACAAATGGTTTATCCTATAGTTTCTATGCTGAGATGCAGCCTCTATTTGCGTATTCAGATGCCCAAATTAATGCAAGCGAGATCACCAGTTTGGAAAAATTAGTCTGTCTCATTTTCTGAATTTTCTTTACAGTAAATCTAGATTTTTAAAATAGTTTTTTTTTTCAAAGCATCAGAGATCCAGACATTGTTTTTCTTTATTTACAATACAATTGCTTGTCTGTACTTAGCATTTTAATTTGTATCTGAATCCATATCATAGCATCATATTAACAGGGCTTTTTCTTTGCTGCTGATTATTAAAGATGTCGAAGTACTTGTGCTTTTCTTTCCTTTTAGCTTTGAAAAAATATCTCCTTATTTCATCAAGTTCAAATATCTTCAAGAAGTGTAAACTGAGCCCAAGAATGTTTGATCTTATGAAAGTAAGTTCTTTGATCAAAAGTACATTTTAACGTTGTTTGGGTTCTGATTTCAGAAATTACTTAAATATAACAAAATGTTGTTAAACTGCATATAACATCTTCATAAACTGTATGTATTCCAAGCCTCAAATAGAACATTGCAGTATGTGTTAGAATTAATGGATCATTATCCTGGAAAGGCAAAGAAGGAAGAAAGAAACTAAAGGGGAGAACCAATGTTATGCTCCTACGATAATTCCTGCAGTAAAATGACTGCAGGCATATGAAGAAAAAACTTGGTCTAGATGAAAAATGGAGAAACAATGCTTTCTTTAAAGAGTTTTGTTGGGATTTTAAGGTCATTTCTATAGGGAAAAACTACCTTGGAGCTGACAGAGTAACACTGCAGCCTATATGAAAGGATAATTAAAGGGAATCTCAATTATTATTCTGATAAAGCCACTTCCAGCATCTAAATTTTGCTATACATGAGTGTATTTTTCCTAGGGCTAGGGATTGAATTTTGTTCCCAGTGAGGAAGGTGCAAACAGATCTAGGTCTTCAACAACCTTTGGGTCACTGACATAGTTTATAAAATGTAAAGTTTTAAAAGAAAATTTAACAGGTTCAAAAGCAGTAACCATCTTTTAAGTTTGAAAGCAATGTCTTCCCATAGGACTAAATACGAAAAACATGTCAACTAAATAATGCTATATAATATAATAGCTTAATGGCACCATATATAGATTTCTGAAGTATTTAATATATTATGGCACAGTAATGTAACTGTTTACAGATTCTGTAAGGCCATTCACTGGAACAGAATAATGTTTAAGTTTTTTTGAAGAAATTTTGGTAAAAACATGTTGCAAAGTTGTGTGGAGACAATCCCCCATAACCTCAGTGTTTATATGACTTCCCAGAATTACTACACGGTCACAAAATTAACTTCTTTAAGAGGACAGATTAAGAGAGGATCATTCTTAATACCATACACACTAGTGATTAGAGCTCCTCACAAAGCAGCAGGTGAAGAACTTGCAGGTACTCGTGGATGAAAAGTTGGACATGAGCCGGCAATGTGCACTCACAGCCCAAAAGGCCAACCATATCCTGGGCTGCATCAAGAGAAGTGTGGACAGGAGGTCAAGGGAGGTGATTCTGCCCCTCTACTCCGCTCTGGTGAGACTCCACCTGGAGTCCTGCATCCAGCTCTGGAGCTCTCAGCATAGGGAAGATATGGAGCAAGTTAGAGCAGGTCCAGAGGAGGATCACAAAAATGACCAGAGGGGTGCAACACCTCTCCTGTGAGGACAGGCTGAGAGAGTTGGGGTTGTTCAACCTGGAGAAGAGACAGCTCCAGGGAGACCTTATTGCAGCCTTCCAGTACTTCAAGGGGGCTTATATGAAAGATGGGAACAGACTTTTGAGCAGGGCCTGTTGTGATAGGATAAGGGGTAATGGTTTTAAACTAAAAGAGGGTAGATTTAGACTAAATCTAAGGAACAAATTTTTCACAGTGTGCATTGTGAAACACCGGCACATGTTGCCCAGAGAAGTGGTTGGATGCCCCATCCCTGGAAACTTTCAAGGTCAGGTTGGATGGGGCTCTGAGCAACCTGATCTAGATGAAGATGTACCTGCTCATTAAAAGGGTTTGGACTAGGTGACCTTTGAAGGTCCCTTCCAACCCAAAGTATTTTATGATTCCGTGGTCTGTGATCAAACCCTTCTTTCATTTAGGCAGAGGAGTAATTTTTTCTCTGACTTCTGACATTTTTTATCTGCCCTGCAAAATAATTGTCTTGGATAGGGTAAACATCAGGGAAGAGTCATGACTATGAATTCTGAATGGAGGGTGTGGACTTTTCTGTACCACAGTGGAAACTTAAGTCTGTTAGAAGATTAAGGAATGGCTTTTATTGATATCTGAGACAAATGGAAGATTCTAATGTGCAGATTGACAGGAGTTAACACAATCATAAAGATTAACGAAACTGGATCTGGCAGTCAAGAAGATAAAGAAGTATTTGTACTTAGGCAGTAAACCATGAAGACTTAGCTGTTTTTGCACTCTTGAAAAATGTAACTGTTACGAGGTCAGCTGAATCCACAATAACGAGGGTAAAGGTAAAGGTGGGAGGGGGAGATCACAACCACCAACTCAGTTGAGGGACTAAGCAAATTACCCCCCCACACCTTCTAGAAGAATGCACGCTAATTTAAATATGTGTAACCAATAGTAAGTGATATAGTAATCACTAACTAATGAATGTAAACGTGGGCAGGTTTTCTATTGTTTTTGCTAAACACTTAACAGGATAAATATGTGGTAATTCCTTGGAGTGGTGTGCTAGCTTTGTGGAGTATCACCTAGCACCCATATCTCCGCAAATATGTTATAAATAAAATACCTCTACTCTGTGCGTATATTGGCACGTTGTGCACTGGTTATACGATCCCATTTTTGGGACAACATCATCCTGGACTCATCTTTTCCAAGTTTGTAGTTTAGGGAGATTTCTGTTCTAGGTTTGAAATTGTGGTATAGAATCCTTGATCATGATGTGCCTTTCACATACCACAGGTGCTCACTTCCATGGTATGCATTCCCTGAGGCATCCCAGAACAGTACTGGTGGCCTTTTTGCTGCTCTGCCTGTGAGCCAAATACAGAGATGCCCAACAGTGAAGTTAAAGTGTCACCAGAAACACTACTGTATTTCTTTAATCTTGGTTGTATTTTCATGTCATGTTAAGTGAAAGAGAAAGGATGGTACTTAGATATACTTAGAGCTGAATAATTACTGATAGTACTTCCATTTCTCTGTCCTTTCACCAAAGGCATAATGTTTCTGTTCTCTGTGAAGCACAGTGTAATTAGTTGCTTTTTCTGCTGGACCTTCTGGACCTTCTTTTAACTGGAAGATGGGGATGGAGAGCACAATAAACTCCTCATAATCCAGGAGGAAGCAGTCAAGGACATGTTAAACCACCTGGACACCCACAAGTCTCTGGGGCCAGATGGGATCCACCCGAGAGTACTGAGAGAGCTGGCGGAGGAGCTTGCCAGGCCACTCTCCATCATTTATCAGCAGTCCTGCTTAACAGGGGAGGTCCCAGAAGACTGGAGGCTTGCCAATGTGACGCCTGTCTACAAGAAAGGCCGGAAGGAGGATCCTGGGAACTACAGGCCTGTCAGCCTGACCTCTGTACTTGGGACGATTATGGAGCGGTTGGTCTTGAGAGTGCTCACAGGGCATGTGCAGGACAACCAAGGGATCAGGCCCAGCCAGCATGGGTTCATGAAAGGCAGGTCCTGCTTGGCCAACCTGATCTCCTTCTATGACCAGGTGACGTGCCTAGTGGATGAAGGAAAGGCTGTGGATGTTGTCTACCTGGGCTTTAGTAAAGCCTTTGACAGCAACTCCCACAGCATTCTCCTGGAGAAACTGGCGGCTCGTGGCTTGGACAGGTTTACTCTTCACTGGGTGAGGAACTGGTGGTGAATGGCTTTAAATCCGGCTGGTGGCCAGTCACAAGCGGTGTTCCCCAGGGCTCGGTTCTGGGGCCGGTCTTGTTCCTTGTTCCTTTATAGATGATCTTGTTCCTTTATAGATGATCTGGATGAGGGAATTGA
>NW_010558160.1:89080-100920 GCF_000687285.1 Phaethon lepturus | reverse complement strand
GGCCGGTGCCCTCGGTAGCGGTGACTCTGTGTGGGGTCAGGATTAGCTCAGGGTGGGCTCGGTGGCAGATGAGGAGCCACGTAATTCATGGTACCTCTCTGTTGGAAAGAATTACACTGCTTTTTGAATTCAAAAATTTACTGAAACAAACGGGCTGACTCAAAAAAAGGGGCCGGTTTAAGTATTGATGTGTTCTGAATATTGCCCTGCTGGCCTGTCTCTTTAACATAGGTGACCCGCTAGTTGCCTCTCACAGCCATCCCTTCTTGTACGAGGCTGTGTGGCTTTTGGGGGATAATGGAAGATGGACCCAGCTTGCAGACACTTCTTGAGATCATTGAAAGTACACAGTGATTTCCATCTTCGACCAGTAAGAACAACACAATTTCCAAAGCGTTTTATGAACTTTTCCAAAGCTCATGTTACAAACAGCACAAGCAGAGTATTGGTACTAATGCACAGTGATACCCTTGCACTGAGGGTACACACGTACATACCTGAGAAATAAAGGAGGCAGAACACATCTGTCAGTTTGCTTGGTGCAAAACTAACAGGATTTTCTAAAGCATGTGATTTTGTTAATAACGTACCTGCCTTGCTATTTTAAGGACTGCAGTGGACGGTTCGTATCTCATTATTACAGAGTGTTTGGGTGGACTCCAGGGTTGCAGAGGTAGCATATACCCACAGAACCACTACTGGGCAGACATGTTTTCTGAGAATTGTTACCAACTTCTGCTTCTCCCTCCCTCTGCATTTAGTCCCAAATCGTGCTGGATTGACTGGATGTAGCAGTGGTTGGTGGTGTTGTGGCTGGGAGATTTGGAGCCCTGCAGAGCGTTCTGCCAGCCTGCAGTGTGGGGTCTGGTTTGGCTTGGTTTTTAACCACACCTTTTTTCAGATATAACAGCTGTGCTGCATGTTCGTATCTGCTAGTGTTGATCATCATTAAACATGACATAAGAGAAAAATATTCTTGTTCCCAACTGCTTTTACGTAGGAAGTTTGAAACTCCGTTTGAAGCCATGCTTTAGCCTGCTAATGGAGGCACTTCAAATGCTGGATCAATGCATCTTGTGCAAGTGCAGACCTCTCCTGATTCAACTGCTCATTTTCCGTCCCTTAATATGTGGTATCTTTATTGTACTGCCACTACCAACTCAAATATAGCCATGTACAATTTTATCCTTTATGTCATTTATGTCAATAGGGAGTAGAAGCTGTCAGTTCTCTCTGGCCTAGATCTTCAGATGCATTTAGGTGCTTAAATGCCATTAAAATCAATATTGCTGCTGTAAAAGAGTTGTTTGTTTTGAAAGAAAAATAAACTGCCCGCTGATACCTACAGAGCACATTGCAGAGTGGGCAGGTTGTATCCTATGGGTCTGATTTCCGAAATCAAACAAGGCTGCCTCAGGCTGGCTGTGCCTGTTCGTTCTTCGTACTGTCTGCCCCACCTATGCTGTGGAGCAAGCCCGTTGTGTTATAGCAGGTACTGAACTGCACGTATTACTGCCATCTGTATCCAAAGTAAAAGCAGGGGTAGCTTACTTACATATGCCATATTCCTTCCCAGGCAGCTGAGTTATCCTTGCAGTGGGAATAGGGCAAGTACCTGGAGTCTGTAGCAGCCACAGGCACCATGATAAGCCACTGGTGTTTGTCACTCAGTCCCAATTAATCACTCTTCTGTAAATCCCAGCCTGAATCTGTGGGACTTGGATGCATGCGGTTATGTGCCTTATTGGTTTGATGATCTCTCTATAGCATCCACTGGGATAGTTTTAAGAAGAAACCTTTACCATAGTAACTTCAGACTGTGTAGTGTACTGTAATACACTTCTATTGATAGTATTCTCCTGTTAAGAGTCATGGCCTTGCCTGAGGCCCTTTGGGTTGGAGCTTGTCTCATTATGGTATTCTGGTAGATTAGCTTGATGAAGTGTTGCTGTAATTGCAGTTGGAGTTAGTTTTATTTAACTTCTTAATGCTCTAAAAGGGGAGCTCAGCACTGCAGTTGCAAAGATAACAACGGACAAAAACGAATGGAGAGGAAAGCAATGAGATTAGAAATGTTAGCAGGAAAGAAATGAATCCTGGAAAAATTCAAATACTTTGAAAATTATAGTGATGCAGATATAAAGGAGTGAAAGTGAATACTGGATGAATACGAACAGTCATAAGATGAGAAAAGCAAATTCTTGATTTGGAGTGGCTATTGTGTGAGGTACAGTGGTGAATACAATGTGGCTACTTCCACAAGTCCCAGTCACTCAGCCTAAATTTTGTGAACTTCTGGTGTGGGACAAATAAGTGACAAGATTGCTCGGGGAGACTTGTAGCTGTTCCTTAGTCATCAGTAGATTTTTAGGAACCAGCATCTGCAATTCACCACATCGTGGAAACTAATCCAAGAATATGTTCTGTATTATTGAGTATCTAAGTTCCAGAGAGATAACAGACACAAGTCATAAGGAGTGAAATGCGTTCAAAGGCTGGGCAGTTCTCTATATTCTGAGAAAATGGACTACCAAGTGGCCAAATAATTCAAGGGGAATCTTTCCATAAGGCAGTTATATGCATAGTGGCTGCAGCCATAGCATTAGAGTACGTAAAAAAGCAGTTACTGGAATGAAAACCTGAAAAATAATTTTAAAAGTAGTCGAGGTAGGGTGGCTGCCATCTTTTCCTTCACTAAAAAAATTCCCTACAATGCTGCATTTGGATGCATTGACCAACTTTAGTATTATTTTTTGGTCTATCTAGCACACAGAGAAGAGCATGTACAGCAGGAGGTTTTATTCCCGCACAGTCTGTGTCTGTACAAGCAGCTCTTTGTGTTTGTTAGGGAAGTAAAGGCCAATGGTATGGACTGCGTTTGGGGAAGGAAGATGTTGAACATTTTTTGATGGTTATTTCTTCCGGACAGGAACTTTCCCACACATAAAACTTAATTTAGGAAGTTTTTCTCATGGCTGGGGAGCAAAAATACTGGCGTTCTCTTCATTGCAGGAAATCATAGACTATTTTAGTTAACTTGCATTGACTGAGAAGTTTGAACCAAGACTGAGCGCTCAACTCCATGGTCTATAGTAAGACGTTTTGAGAGCTGATGGACCAATTTGACACGTTTACAGCCTCTTACAAATTTTCAGGTTAAAATTCTACGTCTGGACTGACAAATCAGATTCATAAAGTGCATTAATTTGAAAAAATGCTACCTGAATATGTAAAATTCTCATTCATTTTCTGGTCATATTTTTCCGAAGTTACCATTTTCAACTGATACTGATGGAGACATGAGTGTATCCAGGCTGCTGTCAAAAGATATTTCCAGTGAACCTGCATGATCTCAGTGTTACATTTTATCTGTGTTCTCTTGGAATTTCAGAAGGATGATTCCCAGAGACTTCTGGAAAGCTTCAACTCTGATGAAAAAGAGCACACCATCGCAAAAAGTAGAGCAGAACCCTATACATCAAAAGAGGAAATGGTGCTGGAGGTAAAGCTCTGCCCTTGGTGGTGGTTGTTTATTTTGCCGGATGTAGCAACAAGCACATTCAGAGCCTGGTCCAAACTGTCTTAATTTTATTGGGTTTGGAATTGAGCCCTTAAAAAGTGTTCAGAAAACACATAAGAAGGAGAGTGGGAGTTGATGGCTGCTTATGAATGCAACCATTTCAGGCACTCATTCCTCTTATGAATTCCATTTCTCCTGGGGAACTCTTTTTGGGTATTTTAATCAACATCTTGAGTTCTCTTTGGTCAGGGACTTCTTTGGTTTTGTCTCTACATTGTCCTTAATTTCAAAAGGCCGATGGGAAAAATTAGCACTATTGACATAAGAAAAAGTTCTTAAGTAGTGAAATCAGTGCTGATAGTTGATAGTGGATTCTTTCCTGGAGAAGGAGACTTAGTAGAGAAATTTTGACAATAATAAAGTTCCCTCATCAGGTCCAATCTGGAACAAATGCTTTTTTTCCAGAGCCTCCTTAGGGGCTCCAAGTGTCTGTTGGACTGAGTAGATCAACGGAGGCAGAAAGAATAAATGAAGTAAAATGAGTATGTTTGCGAACAGCAGCATCTCCAATGGCTTTCTCACATAGGAAGTCCTCCCATCAGGTACCAGCTGAAGATGCAGCAAATGACCACAAGTACTGAAACACCAGTGTGGTGAGCTGGAATTCAAGGACAGTTAGAGAAACAATTTAGAAAGAAAAGTAGGAGAAGGTATAAGTTTAACCCACCTGCAATCAAAAATAACTTTTTTTTTGATGTGATAATCTCAAAATAACTTTTGAGAACCCGTCCTACTGTGTAGCTGTTAGATCATTGCCTTTCATCCAGAGCAGATTTGATGGCTCTTGGTGAAGCTAAAGGTTGTGAGTTAAACTGCACATTTGAAAAAATACGCAGTTCAGCTAACTCATTCAATCTACTATACATAAATTAAATACATGCAGAAAGTGTCAGTTAAAGCCAACCAGTCTGGTGCTTAGCTCGTAACAAGAACCAGTTTCCAGACAAAGAGAAGATAGGTGTTAAACATTTTACCGTTGTTTTAAATCCTGACAGGTAATTAATCTTCAGTTCAATTTTGTGATCAGTAACAGTGATGGCTGGTCATTTTGCTTGAGTTAAAGTACAGCATAATAAGTGAACATGAATTAGGTTGTCTTTTGGAGTGTAAATCTTGTGGGAGAACTTATGTGATGATACAACTTCATGCATATTACCAGTCCTTTTGATATGGGATCATGGTCTTTTAAATGTGATCATTCACAACTATATCAATTTCCCAAACACGTTAGCTCATTTATAACACATCAAGAAGTAACCTTGTTATTTGAAGGGACTTTCTCCCACCTATTTGTCTAAGTACCGAAGTTAGATTTTTTTTTCTATTCATTTGTTCCAGTTCCCAGAGGCTTTTGCTGTTATTAGCATCAAATTGACAGTTCATGAAGAAGCATAGCTGGAAAATTCTTTTACTTAGGTTACAGCACTTCAGAAAAAGAGGTATTTTCATTGTGAGAATTCCACATTGCAATAATACCATAATTACCATATTAATAATAACTGTGTATTACTCATGCCTGCTGAGAAGCAGGATGTGTTAATTCTAGTACACTGTGATATGGCTTTACGGCTTTGGACAGGAGCTGCTCTGCCTCCAGCCATTGCAGAGCGATGCAGAGCAATGGCTCTGTCGCCTTCTATCCCTGAATATGTACTACAGCAGTGGGACTGCTTAGTATGAGTAAGTGTTTTACATGCTGACCCCATGCTTTTAACTTTATCAGTAAATCCAAAAACGACTTCTGGAAATAAATGAAATGGAGATGAAGAGGTGCAATGATAAATGAGTCTAATGAATGGCGTAGTTTGCTTTTCTCTTCCCATCTCTATTTTTAGACTCTGTTAGTGGTTTGATATTTCCTAGAAAAATCTATATAATAAAGAAAATTGTGTTTTGACAAATCAGATTCTTTCATTTCGTATGACAAACCCCAAAAGTTAGAATATGAAATCTCCTAAAGCTTGGATTTAAACATTCTATCTGTTGCTTATAGCCCACCTTTTATTAAGCCATACATAACCTCAGAAAACAAAACTGATTATCCCATTGTTCCAGTGCATAAAGCAATGGCTAGGAAAGAGGAGGAGCAGAAAGTCAGATTACATGATATAGCAGATTGTATTAAAAGAATGCATTATCTATAAAAAGTTCTTTAGAAGAACATTGGTATTTTCTCTAGATTATAGGTGAGGGTTGTACTATAAAAGTTATTCCTGGAAAAAATTATAACTAGTTTTGTTTAATCTAGTGTTTCTTTATTTAAATTGAAAGTCAGAATTTATAGCCATGATGATATCTGTGGAGCTTATCCTTTAGTAGTTTCTATTATTAAGATGGTTTCAGTCTCTCGTGAAATCTTTAGTTGCTGCTAAGCGCGGGGCAAAACAAAATGAAAATAACTTGTGAATACCAGCTATTGCCTATTTTCCATTGCAGGAGTAAAAACATTGTGGAGCAGTGGTAATGACAGAGTTCTCTTTTCTGGGTTTCATACTCTCAATAAGTCTTAGGAGAAAAATTCTTGTGCCAAAGCAGAAACAATAAATAGTTATTGATAGGAATTTCTAAGTTGCGTAACCAAAAAGGGCATGCCATACTTAAAGTGAACAACCGTCAGGTCTACTGCTGTTCCCAAATGGTTTTCTGTTCTTTTCCATACAGGAAAGTGAGTCTCCTCTGAATAGTAACGTCACGGCATTTGCATTAAAGGCAAAAGTGATCTATCCCATCAATCAGAAATTTAGGGTAAGATTTTAGATTCTACTTGTAAAAATTAATGACAATCATTCTGTGCCAGAGTAAATTGCAGGGTCAAGTAATGGAAGAAAACTTACTGCCAATCTATTTGATAGGGATCTATCTTTGTTTATATTCCATTGACCCAGAGCTTATTTCTGTAAGGCATCAGCTGCTTTCGGCTCCTCCTGAAACTTGCAGTGCTTTACATGGTGCCCGATCAATTTTCACTGTAGTGAAGAGACGTTTTCTTCCCATTAACATTAATGGAAGTTGTGTGTGTCCAAGGAGACATAAGAAAAACCCCACAAGGATCTGCCCTTCAGTGAGAAAACCTGCACCAAAGCGTATAACCACAACAGAAGAATACTTTTTGGGCAATGCAGAAACCTGCCAGTATGATGAATCTTTACGTGGAAACACTTTTGCTGTGTATGTTGTTTAATTTTTCGCTTGAAAGCAAACACTGCAAGTTGATGAGATGTTTCTCTCCTCGTTGTGTTGTATTAATTGACCTTGTAAATTTTCTTTGACTGTAGCCTTTGGCAGATGGCTCATCCAATCCATCTTTGCATGAGAATCCAAAGCAGGTGGTTCTGCCTAATCAGATGATGGAGACATCTATGTCAGGGAGCCTGGGGTCCCTGAGCCAGGGAGACAAAGAGGACTGCAGTTCCTCCACAACAATACATTCCACAACAAGCGATGACAGATTTCAGGCTCGAGCCTTCCTCAAAGTGACCAGCTTCCCTGAAGTGCTAACATGTGAGAGGTAAGCAGTAAGCATGCCCTCGTGTTTCATCATTTCCTAGCATGCCCCAGTGGTTTTCAGGGAAATCACTAAACTGGGGAAGGTACTAGAGATGAAGAATATTTTCAAAATGCCCATTCTTATTATAGCCATTTTAATTTAAAGCTTTGTTTTCCTTTTGTTGCAGCCACTCATGCCTGTATTTACCTTGCCTTTTTCAAAGGGAACTGTAACTCCAACTTTGTTAAAGGACTATTTTGTTTTGCTTACTTTTTATGTAGAGATATTTTATGTGAAAGAGAAGGCAATGTAGAAATGAAGTGACTTGACTGCTGTTCTAGGGCCGATAGTTTTAGGAGAATTTAGTGGTTCAATGAAACTATTATATGGTGTTGCTCTTTTATGTGACCTTCATTTTGATTGATATTAACACTTTTTAAATCTTTGTTTTAGTTTTGATGTTAAGCTCTGCCTTTGCAGTCTTATTTTAAAAGATCTCATGCTTCTTGATATGGAACTCAGAAAAGAAAAACATGCGGTAGGTACTCATGTCTCATTTATAGCTTTTTTTTTAACATCTTAGTTGAATATCAATTTAGGAAACAACAAAAACTACTGACTAGCTGGGAGGTAGTGTAGCAGAGTTGCATCTCTACATGTCTTTACTTTTTCTCTTTTCTGCATATATATGAACTTCACAAAAGAGTTCAATATAATGAAATATAATGGGTTGTGAAATACAGTAAGTCAGACTAGATAATATAAAAATTTGTTTTTAAACTTTACTCCGGAGAATAACATAGAATCACAGAATCATTAAGGTTGGAAAAGTAAGGTCATCAAGTCCAACCATCAACCCAACACCGCCATGCCCACTAAACCATGTCCTGAAGTGCCACGTTAACATATTTTTTGTATACTTCCAGGGTTGGTGACTCCACCACTTCCCTGGGCAGCCTGTTCCAATGCTTGACCACTCTCTCTGTAAAGAAATTTTTCCTAATACCTAGTCTAAACCTCCCCTGACGCAACTTGAGGCCATTTCCTCTCATTCTATTGCCAGTTACTTGGGAGAAGAGACCAACACCCATCTCACCACAACCCCCTTTCAGGTAGTTGTAGAGAGCGATAAGGTCTCCCCTCAGCCTCCTTTTCTCCAGACTGAACAAACCCAGTTCCCTCAGCTGACCATCATAAGATTTGTTCTCCAGACCCCTCACCAGCTTCGTTGCCCTTCTTTGGACACGCTCGAGCGCCTCAACATCCTTCTTGTAGTGAGGGCCCCAAAACTGAACACAGGATTCGAGGTGAGGCCTCACCAGTGCCGAGTACAGGGGCACAATCACTTCCCTACTCTTGCTGGCCACGCTGTTTCTGATACAGGCCAGGACGCTGTTGGCCTTCTTGGCCGCCTGGGCACAGTTCCGGCTCATATTCAGCCGGTTGCCAACCAGCACCCCCAGGTCCTTTTCCACCAGACAGCTCTCCAGCCACTCCTTCCCAAGCCTGTAGCGTTGCATGGGGTTGTTGTGACCCAAGTGCAGGACCCTGCACTTGGCCTTGTTAAACCTCGTACAGTTGACATCAGCCCATTGATCCAGCCTGTCCAGATCCCTCTGCAGAGCCCTCCTACCCTCCAGCAGATCAACACTCACGCCCAACTTGGTGTCATCTACATACAGCACTTGGGGATCATAAAAATTAAAAAAAAATTATAGTTAATAGATGAATGTATGTTTTAAGGACAATGCTTGTGCATTGCAACTTCAAGGACTCTAAGCCCTTTGAATAAAATTTAAAATTCAGTTCAACTGAATTAGTACTATTGTCATATGTACAATAGTCCTGATTTTGTATGACAGAGGAATTAAGGTACCCATTTAAACCATAGATAGCTAACTACATCAAGTCACTGCATCAAAGCTGACAGGAAAAAAACCAAAAACGTATGTATCCAATTTTTTATGGTGACTGGTTATGATCAAGTACAGAATCATTACCATTACTGAGTTTTAGCTGAGTTAATATAAGTCTGGACATAAAGTGTATAGCTTTCTCCTCCCCTTCTTTCTTGACCTCTGTTTAAATAGGTTGGTCATTTCTGGTATAATTTGTTAAATGCAGTGAGAATATTTATGTTCTGGGATTTTCTGAACAAATTTCTACACAATCCAAAAGAGGAAGCATGAAAGTAAACCTGGAAAGCAGCTTCTTTTCTGATGGGGCTTGTTCCCATCTAAGTAGATGAGGGAGGGAACTTGAGATGAGATCCAGAAGGAAATGTAGCGTGACTGGAGAAGGTTGCAATTTGATCTGAAAGTTAATCGTTCATTTGTAAATGAACATAAATTAACAACATGGTGATATAGTCACAGAAGCGCTGAGGAAATGAGCATTTAACATACTTTGTGGCTCACCAGACATTACCCCAAAAGGCAGGTGCTTTTGACCTTTAGCTGAAGCTTTGAATAGTCGTGTATTTTCACTAGCAGGGAAAAGGGAAAAAAAGTAGCAGTTTAGAGAACACTTTCTTCCTTTTCCACTCTGCTTTCTCTGATTTCAGAGTGTCTTTCTTAGTGTCAGGTGTAGAAAAAGGAAACATAGCCTCTTTCCTCAATGTTTTCCTGAATTTCTCTTCTTTTTTCCCCCTTTTATTTCCCCCTTTTTTACAGTATGTGGTATCTTGGTGTTGCGTGTTCGAAACTTGCTAAACTCCTATCCAAAACATTGGCAAGTGAGATCCAAAACATGGCTGTTTTACCGTTTTCCCTTCTCTGCAACTCTAATGATAACATACTTTCCAGATTTTGCTTGGCTGAAATGTTGGCTTCAGTAACTGTTTGTGTATGTAATGTGGTTTTATTTATGTTTTTACATGTTTAAAGTGGGTAATTTCTACATCATCTGTTTTCAACTACCTGAGTAACAGGCAAGTGGCTGTTAAATTTCACATATTTTTATCTTCATGTTGGAAAGTGCTGCAACAGCTACTAACGTAGTGAATTGTCTTTACACTGACACTCTAATCGAGGCAAAAGGAGAAGAGGTTAAGCAAAAATTATCTCAGTGTTCAAAAACATCTTTTTGAAGACACTAATATTACAGTCTTTAAAAAACCAACAACAGCCAACAACTGGAAAATAGCTGTATTTTTGGTAAGAGAAGGTAGCTAGAACTTGAATGGTTACTTTTGTATATAAAAATGATTGATACTTCATTTGGCCAACTACAGTTGAAATCATAATAATGGATATGTTAGTATCTTTCAGCTTAGAGATTCATTAAACTTTCAAAAATGGGCTTTATATTAAAGTTATATTAAAAATATATTAAAATATATTAAAGTTATATTAAAAGTGATCTGTATATTGTCCAGTAAAGGAAAGTTTCAGATGTGTCAGTCTGGTTACAAGGCTGTATGAGACTATGTCCTGTGCTTGTTAGAACATAGCACCATCTTTCAGTACCTTCACGAAGCCAAAACTAAAGAATTTTTTCATAATGGAAGTACTACAGAGTTCTGACAATGTTTCTGTTATCTTCCTTATGATTCGCTGTAGTCTCATTGATTGATTTATATCAGCAAAAGTTACCACAAAGATGTCCTTACAGTGTTGAACAGGCACTTACCTGGGTTTTGTTTCCTTACTTTTGAATAGATGTTTATTCAGATTCTCAAAGTATACCTCACAGACTTTTGTCATAAAAAGAAGATTACTGATGATTTGTTCAAGAAGATCCTTTTAATTCAGGAAAATGTAAGTGGTTTTGTTTGTTAATATTTCAGACCAAAGAAAATGAGAGTTAATCCAACCAGTTGGTGCAAGCTGCCACAGCAGGCTGTCTCACCTACTCTTTTTAAACAGCAATGTTATCTGTAATCTATTTCAGAAAAAATGCAAATAAACTCCCTTGTTAATTGATTCTGTCTATTACCTTGTCTGCATTTCCCCCTTGTTACTGTATGAGGTGATCAGGACATTTTTGTGTCTAATCTGTTAAGAATAAAAGTATTTTGTAGTTGAATCCATTCAAGCAAACAGAACATTCTGAACCTCGTTCACTCAGATTTAAAAATTTCTGATTATCAGGTCTTTGCCTGGTTCCATGTATCATTACTGATAATAAAATAGTAGGAAATAAAGCACCAGAAGAAAACTCAAGGCTTTTTTTATCAAGGGAAAGTATAATTATCTTCCTTTTTTCTTCCATATACTTGTATCAAAATCCATTTTCTACTTCTGACCTAGATGACACACCTTGACAGTTAATACGTATTTCAGGTGCAGTCACAATACTATTCTTAAGATTATTAGAAGGTAAAAAGGTTTTTTTACAAAACTGAACAATATAGGAGAGCTACTGGTTCCACTTTCCGTTTTCCAGATTAGAGTCATAGAAAAGTCTAGGTTGAGAGCCACCTCTGGAGATTGTCTGGTCCAACCTTCTGTAGCAAGCAGGGAATAACATAAGGCTATCCAGTGCTCTGCCAAGCCAGGTCCTGAATATCTGCACTTGTCCTGGTTTCAGCTGGGATAGAGTTAATTTTCTTCACAGAAGCTGCTGTGAGGCTGTGTTTTGGATTTGGGATGAGAAAATGTTGATAACACGCTGATGTTTTGAGTTGTTGCTAAGTAGTCAAGGACAGTCCAGCTTCTCGTGCTGGCCGGCCAGCGAGCAGGCTGGGGCTGCACAGGAAGTCGGGAGGGGATGCAGCCGGGACAGCTGACCCAGGCTGGCCAAAGGGGTATTCCATACCATATGACATCATGC
>NW_010558160.1:71493-88842 GCF_000687285.1 Phaethon lepturus | reverse complement strand
CGATTCTCTCCCCCGTCCCACCGTGAGGGAGTGAGCGAGCGGCTGCATGGGGCTTAGTTGCCGGCTGGGGCTAAACCACAACAGCACTGAAGGAGACTCCCCCATTTCTCTGGACAACCTGGTCAAATATTTAATTCTTCTCAGACTAATGATTTATTTTTTCTTGCATACAGATGGAATTGCACATTTAGGCATTAAAGTCTTACCAGCTTGCCAGCTGTAGTTGTTGAGATTTATTTTGTGTGTGCAATCTCACAATCTGTGAATGAATATCAGGAATCTCTGTAGATGTACCTAGTAATTTATTTCTGAATGGATTTTGCCTTAAACCACTCCTCTGCCTTAAATCCTCAGGTTTAGTATTAAAGTTTATTGTATGTACTAAATGAAAAGTGAGATATGGTGTGCAAATCCCTTTTTCTGACGGACTTCTGTTAATGACTTCAAATTACAAACACAGAGGTAATATATATTAGGCATGTTTCCCAGTATAGCCTAACCTTCAGTGAGGCTTGATGACATCGGTGTCTTCATGCACCTAACTGAGCTGCTGCAAGACAAAGACTAAGTCTTGTTTACTAGGTGCATAGTTGCTGGAGTAGGCCAGTTGTCAGTATGGGAATCCTATGTCCTATATTCTGGAGAGAAGGGTCTTAGAAACATGACAGCCGTAGGGTTGGGATATCACATAAAGGATGAGGCTGGTTATGGATACCTTGTAAAAGAGATGTTGGTAATAAGCAAAAGCATTAGCACTGGAAAGTACTGTATGTAATACTGCATTGGCAAGACTGAGGATTATGTGATTTATCACAGACAGCATTTTCCTCTTTTAATTCTGCATTGTAAGAAAAATTCATGGGATTCTGGTGAAATTGTTTGTGAAGCTTGTCAAAATGTGGTTACACTTCTTTCAGACATAGGGTATCAAGTTAATGCATTGACACCCAAAATTGTGTGATACTAAAAGTAAATGCTTGTTACATGAGCTATGTTTCAGCAACCAAAGCGTCATCCATTTCAGTACCAAGCCAATAAGTAAGGGCAGAAGACTAGTATTTCTCAGTATCTCACTTTCAGAAAAAATCATCCTGGTTTCAAAGGATTGAAAAACTTAAAAAGCCCATATGATTATGTAGCCTGTAGTTTGTCCCTTTTGAGCATTACAGGTGTGTTCATCCATGAGTGCTAGCACTCTGCAGGAAACACTATCTGATTATCAGATCTGGATATGTCTCTGTGCTTTCAAACATAGCATATACACTCATAGCTGCCATTTAAGATGGGGCATGTGTTAAAATAAAAATCTGTGTGGATAGATTCAAAGGTTTATTAGTAGGAAAGCTCATGGAGCAGTGTTTACTAAAACTTGAATTCAGTGGAGATGGACAACAGTCTTGATCATACTCACATACTAGTGGAAATATATGTATTTGTAGTGCGTGTAGCTCATAGCTGCCATATATATACCTTCAGTTTTCTTTGCTTGCTGCAAAAGGAGGTGTATTACCCAGAGACAGAACTTCCTGAATGCTTTTGTTCAGCTTCCTTACCAGGAGTCAAAACTGACATACAAGTCACTCCTGAATTCAGAAACTGTGTCTGTTTTTCTGGTTAACAAATCACTTGCTTTTTTTTCCAGGATTTTGAAGAATTACAGAAACAACTTGACTCTAGACTCCAGAATACTGAGATGTCAGGAGCCCATAATTCAGAGTACCAGACTCTAGAAGACTTGGAAAGGAAAGAAAGGGAATATTCTGAGCACGTAATAGATAATGTAACTTTCTAATGTTTCTCTCCTAAAATTTTATTTTAATGTTATTCTTTTGATGGGGAATGTTTTTTTTATTTTTTTTAAACTGTTGTGTTGACTAGTCCACAGTTAGTACTTTAGATATGTGTGAGTCCTGAAAACATTTTTACATTGCCCCAGCAAAGTATTTTGAGCTCCCTTTGGGAGTTAATGTGGTTTTTATACAAACACTGGTTTATGACACTGGGCTTAGAGCTGAGAAATGTCTATTGCTTCTCAGATGGTAAGATTTATTTCAAGCCTATGTATAGTCTGACTTTTAGGAATATTATCCTAGCACCTTGTTTTCTTCAGTCCTCCATAACTGAGTAAGGGTGTAATAAGAGTTATTACACTTACTACTCTTACATAAAATGTTTTTAAGCTGAATTAATTACTAAGAAAATAGTACCTTTTAGTACACTTTGCACATTTACTTTAGCAAAACATTTTGTCTTAACAGCTCTGCACATTATACTTTTACATGTTTTTTGTGTAAAAATAGTTTGATAGCAGCTATTTGATTCTCAAAGTGAAGTTTGGTGGTTTTTTTCTCTACAGTATTGTCACTGTGTCCAAATAGCGTGCAGGCTAGAAAACTGAAGATTAAGAATATTCTGCATATTATTTTCCAGTAGACTGAGTAATCTGGAAGATACTCTGCTTCCCAGTCCTATTTTTGAGGTTTGAGCAAACTGCTGGTGAAAATGAGAGACTGACTAGTCAGACTGATGGCTCTGTGATCTGTCTGCACTGACTGACCATGACACTGCAGCCCTGAACTCAACAGCCCATCATCTCAGCCTTGGGCCTTTTTCATAGAGGAGTTAACCATCAGACATTAAAAAATGTTAAGTGCTTCACTAGGAATTTTCTCAGCCTTCTTGTGATTCTCTGTGCCTTTTGCTTTATAGTGGAAGTGCTGGTAACGATGGTACATCTGTGTCAAGTTGCTTTTGCAATTTAACTTTGCTCTGTGAAAAATTGATTGTTCAGAGTTCTCCAGAGTTAGTCACATGAAAACTCCCTGGCAACCTTGCTGAGCAACATAAGGCAGTTACTCACCAGCGGCAGTCATCCTTCAGTGGGTCTGTCACTCTTATGCCAGCAGATGCTTTTCATCCATATTGAAAATTATTTCCCTCTATGCAGATTCGTATAGATCAGGATCTTGAACGAATCCACTATTCCCTCAGTAAAATAAAGGTTTTTTTTGCCATACTCACAGTTCTTTTCAAAACTCAGCAATACTTAATACAAATCTTGGCGATGGATATATTTTCTTATCTTTATGTGTACTAGTAATCCCATTGCAGACCACGGCATATTGACAGTTGTGCACACTCATAAGTGTTTGTGGGATTGGAGCCTAAAACTAGAAGTTACCCATATGATAATACATCAGAATGGGCACATACACTGTGCTGACACTGCATAAAGTACTTAATTCCAGCACAGTTGACAAAGTGCATATGGAGCATGTGGCTATGAAAGGCTTTGATGGTGAAAAACAGTTACAATTTTCAGTTTCCCTTTTTCAGCAGAAATCTTGTTTGACTAGAATGCCCACTCCTACAGCTAAATAAAGTTCCCAGAAAAAAAGGGCTGCGGTTTGTTATCTCTTGTTAGTTTTCCCATTAATACTAACAACATAATAGGCTTTTATAGGTGCAGTATGTGGAGAACCAACAACAAATTCTTAGTGAATTATACAGAATGGCTACATTTAAAAAGGTCAGGATTGACCTACTGGTTATGTGCCACCAACACATCTCATCATATAGTACATAGGGTCTAGCTTTTCAAAATGTTTACTGTAACTATTACTGAAAGCTGTCTATCGTCTCAGTGACTTCTATCTCAGTAGACTCATTTGCCTCTCGCTGTAATGAAATACTAGATGATTAACGAGGGAACACGGATTGTTTTTTGATTCATTTTCCACAGATGGAAGCTTTCTGGAAGCAGACTGATAAAGCCCAGCAGGCTTTTTTGGACCAATCAAAATGCTCAAGTGCCAAAGCAACAAAGATAACAATGGATCTGACTGAGAAGATGATTGCAGTAGAAGGTTTATTAAGTGAATCTCAAGATTTGCAGGCAATGGTAAAGTACAAAATGAAGGAAAAGTTGAGAGAGATTTAGTCAATCTGAATACAAAGCGTGATGCAAGTGTACAGAGTCCATCAGTCCTGCCTCAGGAATCGTGTAGACTGCTTAATCCAGTTGTCTCTTTCAGCTTTGTTGCAAAGAGCTCAACTTCCATTACAGTTTATGAAGAATCACAGGTGGATGAACTCTCTGTGCTTGAGTTCTAATGCTCAAAATACCGTTTAGGCAGTCATTTTAGGAAAAAGTGATATTAATACAGCCAGTGAGCCAGAAGCAAGAGCGCTAGATCTAACAATGAAGGAGAATCATTACCCTGGGCATTAGGAAGGACATTTCTTTTGACTCAGAAATCCTAATTTGAATTTGAGGGTGATTCTGTGTGTCCAATGACTTTAACTGGAATTGAAGACCCTTAACATCTCTTAGTGATATGGTCTTAAGAGGGAAAAATGTGTATATAAATGCACCAACACTGTGCTTTATGTCATGTTAAATCTAACAGATTCATTACTTGCTTTGCACAAGACACACCGAAAGATTTACTTGGGAATTTGTAGATCAACACTACAATCAGAATCTAGCCCACTACATTTATTAGTAATTTGGAGAATAAATGGATAGCTAGCTTTATTTGGCTTACTAATAAACAGATACAGTAATTATTAGCTTGATCATTTTACATTGGAGCAGCTAAGTAAACTGAGCTGGCCAGGTATGAAAATAGTATTTGCATCATAGTTGACCTGTACCAGGCTACTGTACAGTAAGTTCCTTCAGATGGGCAGACCTCAGATGAGGTGTTTGTATACAGACACAGGAAGTATTCCTACCTGAAGTCACTACTGTGATGCTTGCATCTCATTGCAAAGGTCACTATTTATCTGTCTCCATTAACTACAATAGTTGTTACACTCCTTTCAACTTTGCAGCATTGTCTAAAGCAGTTGCAGTTTTACCCAGGAAATCTTGCTCTCTACTGTAATCCTGGGCTTATTCTCTAATAGTGCAATGAAAGCTGCTAGGCCATAGGCAATTACACTAATTTTTAGTATATTTACTGAACTCCAGCTGACTACATACTTGAAGGAATCCCAGCAGTATCAAAATGAGATACGTGTCCTCATTTCAAAATGAAGCCCCATACCGGTGTGCTGTATACTATCTTGAAAATGAGGTCCAGGACTTCCATGTTGCCCTTCTGTCCTTCCTTCCCCCTTGAGTATTTAAGTCTGTTCTGCAAGCTAGTTAAGTTATTGTCTTTTCCTGCCTTAATGTCTTCTTGACAACTACAAATAATGAAAAACACCAATAGTTTTAGACTAGCTCTTGCAACTGAACATGTGATAAACCCACTGCTAGCCTACACTGGTCAAGATTTTCAGAAGTATTTCAGTATATGAAGATGATTATTCATGTGGTCTTGAGAAGCCTCCTCGGTTTTCTGAGTAGATTGGAAATGAATAATCCAATGAAAGGACAAGCACAACCAAAGACCCTTTCTTGGTTTCTAAACAGGACTTTTTTGTGTTTGATTTAGGACGTTCAGGAAAGGTTATTCAGCTGGGAGCTGATGGTGAAAATGATCGACTCACTGAAGTCCTATATACCAGAAGAGTGCAAGTGTAGATTGAATATTTTATCAAATATTCTGGACCATTTAACTGTAAAGAATAATCTCTCAGTCCGGCAAAAGGAAGAACTTTTAACAGATCTGCACAAAGCCTTCTGGGAACAGCTGGCACATTTCAGTAATGGTGAGTACTCAGACCGGAGCTCATGACTTAGCAAATATGGGTATGAGTTCTCATTATTGTGTCAAATAGTAAAAAAATTATGGCATCGGCCCTATAGCCCTCTGTTTTAAAAAGGTATGGATGAATTGGCCGAGAACACTATTATTGTGAAGGATGGATACTTAGAATAGGAACTTCGGCTTTAGCCTTTTAAGACTTGTTCCAGGCATTATTATGAACTTACTCCACAGTTCACATAACCTGTACCTTATTTCATTCATTTGAAGGTTGAAGAGGAGTCACATTTGTTACAAGTATTTGTGAGATTTCTCCATTTACTGTTCATGTACTTGATATTGTTGGTGGTAGTGGCTAACATTAGGGACAATAACAGCTCTATATGTGCAGAGTACTGTCTTATGATCTCCTCCTAACATGTGGAGCCAGAAGATACAAAAAACCTACTTCTTCTATCACTCATGTGAAAAGATGATTTTAAGACTTATGATCTTCAGAAAAACCTCCCCTTTATTATGTCAGACTAAAATAGGTTGAGAACAAAGTCTTTCCTCTTACTCTTATAGCCCTTCACATTGCCTACCTCTAAAGTACACAATTATAACACAGTCTAAGCTGACTGACCCACTGATTGAAGGTTCTCCCTGTGTCACTTTGCATGTTACCTAACACCCAACATGTTGAGAAACATACCCCCAACTTCTCTGATAGGTGCTGTGTCAAGAGCTCAGTGGAAGCTCTCATCAGCACTCACAGAAGATTATAGTACACGTTCAGCCAAAAGGAAAACAGAAGTAATTTACTCTCACTCATTTTCCAGAACCATTTCTGCTACTTGTGGGCGTATTTAAGGAAAATCGTCCCAGCAAAAGAGCGTGGGGGTTAGAGTTCAGTGAACTGAATAGTCTGAATGAATGTAGTCTTGTTGCTGCAGTGCTGCTCATTCACATTCAGGCTTCATGTCAATAAATTGTGCCATATCTCACAGTCAGCAATTCACAAAATCAGAGAATTGTTGAGGTTGGATGGGACCTCTAGAGGTCATCTGGTCTAACCCCCCTGCTCAGGCAGGGTTAGCTACAGAAGGTTGCCCAGGACCATATCCAGATGCCTTTTGAGTATCTCCAAGGATGGAGACTCCACATCCTACTTGGGCAGCCTGTCCCAGTACTTAGTCACCCTCACAGTAAAAAAGTGTTTCCTGATGTTAAGAGGGAACGTCCCATGTTTCAGTTTGTGGCCATTGCCTCTGGTCCTGTCACTGGGCACCACAGAAAAAAGCCTGGCTCTGTCTACTTTGCACCCTCCCTCCAGGTATTTACATAGAATCATGGAACCATAGAATCATTTAGGTTAGAAAAGACCTTTAAGATCAAGTCCAACCACTTCTCCCAGTCTTCCTCTTCTTCCTCCTGTTCCTTCTCCTACTCCTTTTTCTCCTTTTCCTCCTCCTCGTCCTCTTCCAGTTTTTATTTCTTCTATTCTTTTGCTAAAAACTTTCTCCTGATTTTGTTCGTCTTCATTCTTTTTCTTATTTTTCACTTTCACATGTTCTTCCTCCTGTTCCTCCTTTCCTCCCCTGTTGTTAAGATCCCCCTGAGCCTTCCTTTCTCTTCTCCAGGCTGAACAGCCCAAGCTCTCTCAGCCTTTTCTTATAGGAGAAATGTTTCAGGCCATCATTCCAGTTCCATTTTCATGGCCTTTTGTGGTATCTCTCCAGTCTGTCCATGTCTCTCTTGTACTAGGGAGCCCAGAACTGGACACAGCACTCCAGGTGTGGTCTCAACAGTGCTGAATAAAGGGGAAGGATCATCTCCCTCAGCCTGCTGGCAATGCTTTGTCTAATGCTGCCCAGGATACCATTACCCTTCTTTGCCTCATTGCTGGCTCATGTTCAACCTGGTGTCCACAAGAACCCTCGGATCCTTTTCTGCCAAGCTTCTTTCCAACTGGGTTGTCCCCAGCATGTACTGGTGCCTGGGGCCATTCCTCCCCAGGTGCAGGACTTTGCACTTCCTGTTGAACTTCATGAGATTTGTGTCAGCCCATTTCTCCAGCTTGTTTAGGGCCCTATGGATGGCAGCGTGACCCTCTGGTGTATCAGTCAGTCCTCCTATTTTTTGTGACTTCTGCAAACTTGCTGAAGGTGCACTCAGTCCCATCATCCAAGTCATTAATGAAGATACTAAGCAGAATTGGACCCAGTAGTAACCTCTGGGGTGCACCACTCATTACTGGCTTCTGGGTGGACATCATGCATGTTTTCAATCCATCTCACTGTCTGCTCATCCAGCCTATACTTCATCCTCTTCTCTGTGATGGGAGACTGTGTCAAAAACTGTGCTGAAGTCAAGGTGGACAATATCCACTGCTCTCCCCTCATCTACTGAGCCAGTCATTTCGCATAGATGGTGATTGGAATTCCTGTGCTGCAGACTTGCTCCACTTTAAAAACATTAATTAACCATGTAAACAGTTTGCTGATACTCTCGAATTCATGTATATCATGGTACAGAGTATTTCATGGATGTTTCTCCCAAAACTGGCATGTGTAGTTCATAGTCTTTGCATAGGTTCAGCCACTAACATTCCTTAAGCATAAATGTGTGTCTGTGGGTGTTTTTCTCCCCCTTTTTGTCAAGTTTCTCTTGTTCCAAAGCAAAAATACCTCTGTCAAGGCCTTCATTTTATGCAAAGTAGGTGTTTATTGTTATATATCACTATAGATTATAGTTAGTACAGCCTGTGCAGAAGGGCATTATCAACCTCCTGGTTTTAGGTAGAAAATAAATATACTTAAAAAAAAAGAACCTGGAGTGCAGCATTTTCACATGAGAGTCTATGTTGACCTTGCTTATGAGCTCCTAAATACGTAAGTTAAACTGTACCTATAATTCACAGGCAGAACACAAAGCCATCATGACTGTGCTCCTAGGGAACAAACAAGGAAGTAGTAAAGAATCAAGTAGTGTTTAAAAATAACAGTTGCTACATTTGTTCTGATGACATTTTTATTATAGGCTTTGCTGTACTTTCCACACACTTTCAAGTGTTTTGTCAGTACATCATCAGCCTGTGGATAGGCACGATAGATTAGCATGGAGAATAAGTAATGTGCTCGGTGCTACAGTAGTGTTCCTTTATTTCTCCACAAAATAATTTCTTGTAGTTAAAGCAGCTTGATGTGATGTCAGGGCAGCAGCCACAGATGACTGGTTTTTTGCATTCCCCTTTAGCTGCCTGTGTCAGGAGTGAAGTGCTGGTCTGAAGCAGCATGGGTGGAAGAAAAGAATAAAGTTCTTAGGTGGACAAGCAACGAGACGTGAAGTAATGGCAGAACATTGTAAGCGCCGATTTCACTCTGCAGCACAGGGTCCAGATAGAAACATGAATTCATAAATCACTTGGAATTATAGGAGTGATGAAGGGGGGAAGAACTCGGTCCCAAATATTTCACAGTACTAGCACAAAATCAGAGGGACTGTGACAACTCTTGCTGCAGGTTCCTGGATGAGAAACTTTGGAAGCATGGTATGGCTGCAGGTGGGAATCTGTTTCTTTAACTCACTGCCTTTGCATAAGCAGCAGCAATGGTGAAAGGAAGTGTGGTAGTGATACAAAAACCTGATAGATTTAAGTGCCATGTAGCAACCCAAAGATTCGCATCTAAAAAGACCAGCAGGGTAGGAATCAAATTTGAAATCCTGCATGGTAATTACTGGCCTATTTCATTCACTAACAGATTTCTGTGAGCTTATGTTGTGTGACAGTAGCAGATGCTACTTTCTCCCTCTGGAGTTGTCGTATCTAATCATTGGTAGTTTATGTTCCAGAATGTATCCAGCAAAGTAAAGACCTGATCTTGAAACGACTGGAGTCCCGTGCAAAGAAGAGAGAAGAGTTCAAACACAGACAGAAAACTGAACAAGGGAGTGTCCTCAGTAAAACTTTTCATATTGAAGATGTTAATGATTTTCTTAAGGTGAGCACATAAAAGTGTATTTTCACTGTTCCATTAGTTTTTAAGGCCAAATATATTACAGATTTCTCCCAGTTCCTTAAAATTGGGATTTTTGAGTCCTCCTGAGAATTGTGTACAGTATCACAAGTAGGATAGGGTCAGACCCCCTATTATTTAGGCTTGCCTAGAGACTTTTCCTCCGGTGTTGGCCTTTTCACATTGGAACAAAATGCCAAAGAGTGTTAATGCTAGATTGCATCTTTTGTAGAAAACATCTTTTACTTAGATACTATGTGTTTGGTTTAATATATGAAATCTCTGGAGGGAAGTACCTGGCCTTTATTACAGAAGAAAGCAGACTGCACTGATCTAATTGCTTTTCTATGAGTGAGGTTACTGGGGCTTAAAAGACTATGAAATTTCACGTAAGCGGAGGGAAAACTCATTGCGATCACTGGCAGGATGCCTTAGAGAAGGTTTGCAATAGGTTGTTTAATACGGTATACAATGGCCAGTGTAATGTTTTCTTGGCCATATTTTCTCTAGACTTCTATTGTTATTGTTCAGAATGTGTGTATGAAATCACAGTTCTTAGGTATAAATGCTGAGAGCTACAAAACTCCTGTAACTGCTGAGAACTACAGACCCAAGTTATTAAGAAATAAAAAAAATAATAGTCAATCCTCAATTTTAATGAAAAGAAATAATTCAAGGTTAAAGTGATTGCATCCAGCAGCATTAAACTTTTGATGAAATCTAATAACTTAGATAAATTACTGTATGAGAAGACACAGATTCCAGCTGTAGCAAACTGTCAAAATTCATTGATCTCAACATTGTGATTTTGTATTGCAGGGCCAAGTTTTTTAATTATATTTTATGAATCGGATAATTCAGTTACTGTTCTTGTATGCAACACCCATCTGGCAACACCTCACTTCAAAACAAAAGGTTTCAGGCACTTTAAAACAGTAGAGCACATTTTACTTCTTTGACTTTTCATAACTTGAGACAAATAATTCTGTCACACATTTTTGTAGCCATTGAGCACTTGTGAATATATTTTCTGTATACACATGAGTCAAAGCTCTTGGACACTTCCCAATTTCATTAAACAAAGCTTAGAAATTTTGTATAAAGACCTCTCCCCTACAAAGTTAGAGCCACAGAGCTTTGCGCAAGAGATGCTCTATTCTGTACATGTTAGAAAGCTAACAAATACACTTAGTCAAACTGGAGAGTATCGATCTGCTTATGACAGGCTGAGCAGGGATGGGCAACTTGCACTTCATGCTGCAGGACAGAACACAACTGAGTCTTAATATTTTGAAATGCCTGTGTGCAAGTAACAAAACAAGTCAGAAATTTAAGCCTCTCTGCTGCCACAGTGGAGAGAGCCTTTTGTCCCAGAACAGATGGGGTCTTGAGTCCAGAGACTCTTTGAAGAGTAAGAAGAAAATATTTTCAGTTCCCATGATTTGACTTAAATAGTCCAGAAATTATTTTGCGTGAATAATCCCCTCAGCACTGAGGATCTATTTTAAACCTGTTTCATGGTTTCACAGCTAGGCTTGGTCCTGAATCTTCACCATGAGCCCAGAGTTGTACCCATCAAATGCACTTTTCTTTGCTGCCTTCCCCCCTCCACCTCATCAAAGGGCTCCACCATGGTAGCAGCCTCATCAGGAACTGACCTTTCTGCTGAATTTTAAGTGGTTGCCAATTAAGAAGGTGGATTTTGCAACGAACTTTCTTCATATCACTTTCTTCTGAATGCAGGTTGGATGGTAATGATGTAGTTGCTGCAGCTCTACAATTTTTTTATATGACAGAATGACCTAGATAGTAAAGGTTAGGGTCCCTGTATCATTCTGTCTCCTTTATCTATGTTTCTACCGAAAAGGAGCATTTGCATTTTGGTTTTTTACTGGCAGAGAATACAGGAATGATCAAGTGAAGCACACAAGCCAAAAAGTGCCAGTTATAGTAACCCAGTCTTGCTCAGCCCTATCCCTGGTGGACATACAAGTTACAGTAATTAACTTGTCAAATTCTGTGGTAAACTACGATTTCATGGTAAGTGTGAATTTTAAAGTCCACCTCTACAAGAATGACCTGTACATGAAGAGTTTATGAGCACTTCTGCGCTCTTTAGAAGAGCCCTATTGACATACCTAACGAAGAAAGCCATATTTACCACAGGAATGTAAGAGGGCACTTGGCAGTTTAAAGCAAGATACAGAATATTTATGTATATATAGAATATACTCATTAGTCTATAGAATGAGATGCTCTTTGTGAAATTCAGTCTTCCACCACAGCACATGAGCCTGCCAACACATCACAGTCCCGGCTTGAAGAAAAAAATTGCATCCCTCTTAAATCTATGACCAAGGACCAAGTCACAACTAAGTCATAAATCAGCCTTTTAGGCTGAGAGCCATCTGACAGTACCATGGGGAGTGGTGACCAACCCCAGTGCAAAAGCCCTATACAGTTGTAACTAAGGTGTCTGATGGCTGTTCTGCACCTCATAGTACTGGCTATGATGAAGTGATATTCATACATAGGAAAGCAGCTTGCAAATCAGATCATTTCACATGTTTTCCAGTATTAGGTACATATTATTTAACCCCAAATTGCTCAGGCTATGGAATTTCATGCTCAAGACTCAGTATGCTCAAATTAGGGTGGTAAGCCAAGTTTCATTTCCCTCTGAGTCCTGGTTCCAGATAAACACTTACTATTGTGATGGTACATGGGGAAGAGGATCAGGGAAGGGAAGGAGAGGATCTCAAGAAGCTATCAAAACCTTTTCAGCTATTTAAATATACCTATTGTGTTTCTTTTAGGCTTACCATGAGCTGTTAGAGAAGCATCGGCAAGCACAGTGGGAACTGGAGGAGGAGGATGACTGCGAGAGCACAGAGGCTGTTGCAGACCTCTACAAGGTGCCACTTCTAGTGATATGTGTCATTTACTAATATAATTCTGAAGATCCTCTAACCCCACTACAAATTGTCAGGCCTTGGGGAGAATTGGGGAATTGCAGGAGAGATCATGGCAGCTCCAGGAAGCTAGGCTGGCAAACCAAGAGGTGGAGACAGGACAGTCTTCCACATTAGCCTGCCTTTTCCATTACCATCCCAACATACTATGTTTCCTTACCTCGAAGTAGTCAGAAAATGCCTACATGGTCTGAAAAATGTGCTGCCTGGGTGACTGACAAGGCTGCAATAACATTAAGAGTGTACAACATCTGGCATTACTACCAGGAGAGAGACTTCATTTATGTAGCATAATTATCTCCTCTGCAGCATGGTAGGATGATACTATTCTTAGTTAACCTCACTACACCTCCAAAAAACAGTTTTCTCATCTCTTTTTCCTTTTGGAGAAATTATTTTGACACTAGATAGTTCCCTAAAATCAGTTCATATCTTTGGTATAAGTAATATTTTTACACTTCTTTATGTTACCAATTTGGAAAATCTGTAGATGCTTCCTGATTTTGCATCGTCTTTGGTTATTTTCTGTCTGCACCAAAAAAATAAGATAACAAGATTTATCTGATGAAGCCCAAAACTGTAGCCAGCAGTGACCTTTAAGACTGGAACTAATCACTTTCAGCTCAACAGGGTCCTTGTCATGATTAATTATGACCAGATCAGGGTGTTACGGAAACTTGTAGTCTCTATCACATCAGGATTAATGTGTAAAGATACCCACACAATCTTAATTAGCACTAGTCCACATGCACTTTTTCAAATTCAATTGATAAAAAAAACAAAGCCACTGTATTTAGAACAAATAGTTTTGCCATGGTTTTATGTAATAGTGCAAGCAACAGGATATTTGAGAAGAACTACTGCTTTGGAGAAAGGAAAAGTTTCCTTGGAGGGCTATGCCAGTGAATCAGAGTAGATGAATTTAACAAAGCTATTTAATTTAGGAAAAGTAGACATATCTGCTGATATTACCGCGCACAGTCCGTTTCCCAGAGTTACTAACTTCTCCACCCTCTTCCTCGATTCATATGAAGTCTCTGGAGACCACACGATTTTTTCACTCTGCACAGTTCCACGTCATTTGTGAAATTATATTGCTTTCCTTTATTGTGTACTCTGCTTTAGTGATACTGAGATCAGACGGGAAATCCTATTTCTTTCAGCACTGTTAGCTAAGTTTTCTTTTCCATTAAAGAAAAATTGGTTTGGTTGAATTGTTTCTCGAATTGCCAAGTTGCCAGGAGAGCTACACAAACTTGAACTCTGCCAATTCACCCATCTCTAAGCCATTATATTCCATATTACAGCTGCTCTCTTATTCCTAGACCCAGACTAACACTGCCAGCCATGAAAAACTGCAAGTACTGTGATCCAACTGACATCTGTTGAATGAGGATCCACAAATCTTAATTTCTACTTCTTTTTATATAATAAAACATTTTTATTGTAACATTTAACACAGTGAACAACTGCACTTTCTCCCCTTAACCCTAAGTACAGATACTACAGACTGGTTTAGGAGAGCAGAATACTTCTGAATACACCTTGTAAGCAGCATAAGCTAGAAAGAAGAGAAAATACAAATGAGCATAGCCCCACTGTAGGTAAATGGAGCTGTTCTGACTTCTACAGCTGAGGGAAGTGCAGTAGTTATGCCCCCACTACCTGGGGCATAAAAGCAAAAGTAGTTTTGCAATTAAGGGAAGGAGTTGCATCTCACAGCTACAATGCCTTTGCTCGCTCTCTGCTCCACCACACTTTCCGAGCAGAAATGCACCTTGAACAAGCAGAAGCCTTTCCCTGGGCAGCAGGGCTTTGCCCCTTCACGTAGTTTCTCTGGGTTTCTGCTAGGGAGAAGCTACTGCTACCAGTGGGGAAGGCAAGATACCCATGGGAAGGCGACAGGAATTTGAGATGCTCCACAGTGCAGTGGTGTGACTGCAGCTCAGGTAGACCTCAGCAAGCAACCATTAGACTAACCAGCTGGGTACCAGCAACCCTCACAGGGCAATAGTCAGCACTATGCTACATTTCCCAGTCAGGTTTGAACTAGCTAGTTTGTAGAAGCAGCTAGTTTGGGCACATTTGCAAACACTGCAAATCTCCATGTTCTCATTCTGGAAGACCTGTGCTCCCTGAAGCTTAAGCTGATAGTCATTTGCCTTGCACTCATTTGGAAGGTTTGCAATCTGCTGTTTCTGTTCTACCATGAGCAAGGAAAGGGTTAAAGTAAAGATTTGGTTAAACTTTCTATTGTTCATTTAATCTTCGTATTTCCATAACTGCAAGCATGTGTTACTAACTAAGTTAGAAGGCCAGAAAAGAAGCTCACCAGTAGAGAGTTCTGTTCTGTCCCTTTTTTATCATTCCAGTAGAAATGGAAGCCTAGCAATATTAGAGAAAAAGCTGAGTGAAACTCTCTAAAGTTACCCTGGCATGCTCCACAGATATTGGATGAATATTCTTCAGCCTGTGGTCTGCAAGACATCCAAAGATAGACCACAAGACAATTTAAAAAAGCTGCATTCATACATTTGTAAACACAGTCGGAATAGAAAGAACTAGAAGTAATTACTTATTTAAGAGTTCAGCCCAGTTTTTATTTTGTTGCACATGAAAATTAGCTTTGCAAAACTGCACAAAGTAGTTATGCTTTCCCACACATAAGTTAAATAGCTGTTGGATTGAAGGGAAATAAAACTGAGATGTCTTACTAGGAGCTAATTACCTACCTCCAAGAGGAGGCAAAGTGTTACCTAAATCACAATTTTATCATAATCAAGATTTAGCAATAGCATCCTATATGCTCTCTCTACCAAGTAGTTCATACTCTCTACTGGCCCAGGATTAAAGATAGAGCACATATTTCTTCTGGGCTGAACAATCTAATATTGCAGTACTAACAATTTAGGGTTCCAGCCAAGTTCCTGCTTGTGTGTCCATTCCCATCCTGATTTTGGTTCAAAACCCCCAGACCTGGAATGGATCACACCGCACCTTTCAGATTAGTGGCAGCAGAATGCAAACCATGGTTGGTTGGTTGGTCGGTTTTTTTTCCACCTCCAAGCCCTCTATTTCCTTAAGTTGCTTTCATGGTCTTTGAGGCATCATCAATGCTGCAATTTATCAGATAAACACTGATATCCTAGTAAAGAACAGCCATGTTGGTTCAGACAAATGACTATTTGGAGTAATACCTAATAGGTTTGTGTACTGTAATAGCACCAGTGCTAGAAAGATGCCTAATATCCTGGTAGCTAGAGTTAGGTCCCATTCTCACGCATACCTTCAGCTAAGAGCAGTTACTAGCAGCTTTCAAAGCAACTGTCTTAGAGCATACAGGTGCCTCTGTCCTATATCAACTTTCTAAACCATCCACACCCATTTAAGTACTGTATGAAAACTTGCACTGTAGATGACAAACCAGAATAAATCCTCAAGGAAGACAGCCAGTACAAAGTTCCCAAGGGTTGCACCCTGACAAATTCACTCCACCAAGCACAGAAGCCTAAGTGCCCAGCCGTCACCCTAAGCTTATTGTCCTTAGCTGCTCTATTTGAAGGCCATTACACCTTTTTTTCTTTTTTTTTTTTTTTTTGAGGGAAAAGGACCTGGCAAGGTCTTACATGTGATAAAAAGTTTAGACCCTCCGTTCCTCGTTCAGTTGTGCACTAGAATGACTTGACTTATTTCAACAGTTACCTGGGTTTGCGTAGCATAAGCAAGCAGGGAAGCAAGCCTGACAGACTTGGTTTCACGAACAAATAGAAAGATAACCTCAATGCAAAAGGTGATATTAAAATACAAGGAAAAGGTCACCATGTGACGAAACAGGGAACCAGTGAACATCGTGGGGACAGAAGAAAAGATGTCACTTACCTGTAAGTGCCACTCACTTGTGGGAGAAGATCCTTACCTTGTTTGCACAATGTTCTTCTAAGACCTTCTCAAATTTCTATGCCTTTTTTATTTTTTCATTTTTTCCCCTTTTAAACAGTTTGTGAGTTCACGAAGATAGATTTAAATAACCCTCTAGCACTACTCTAGCCTGTAGTGCTACAGTATGTCAAAGAATTATCCAAATTGGTGAATAAATATGTAAAAATGCAACGATCTGGAAGCTGACTGTGTTTGCATAGAATAATTGAGTAGGTTTGTTTTGTGTACACATGAATAAATCAATTAAAATTATTTAACCAAGGTCAATAGAATCTGTTGATGCCTGAAGGGAATGAATGAATTATATTTGGAGGATATCATAGGACTTTTCAGACATACTGGTGGATTAAAATAGTGTGCTGTAGGTGAATAGTCTCTGTCTAGACACAGGCTCCATAACTGATTTTTGAAGTGCAAGTTGAGGAATGAGGGCAAGTGATTTTGATTATCACAGTTTATCATAACTGAGGGAGGAATTGTGTCAGAGGTAATTGAATGGCTCAGCCTAGTATTTTCATAAACACGGTCTGCAGCATTATCCCATACACAAGGGATATTATGTTGCAATAACAGTTTTGTTTTGGCATGAGCAGCTTTTCAATTGCAGAGGTTTTACCATCATTTTCTTTTACATGGCAGCAAAAGCACCACCCCACCCCCAATATGTCCTATCCTGTTTCTCATGGTCTCTTGAAAAGATTAATGGCTAGCTCCTTGCAAGTCTATCTCAAGTTTGGTGTATCAGGTATTAATCAACCTATAATCTCTTCTTTCTTCCTTTTC
>NW_010558160.1:42017-71462 GCF_000687285.1 Phaethon lepturus | reverse complement strand
GGGAAAGGAGGAGTGAAAAGAGGTTGGTTGCTAACAGTTCATTATTAAGAAAACAAACATGGAGACTGTACAAAAGGAAATCAGTTAACAACTAAAAATTACAGAGTCTGTGGTAAGATAATTATTTTTGCTCAGTCATAACATCAAAACCATAAAACCTCACAATTTACTGTCATTTATAATTCCCCTTTGCTGATAGCAGTTCACCAGAATGCGATTTCATTTGACTTGGCAGAACATAGAAATGGCACAAGAATTTAGACTAAAAGCTATTAAGTAATGAGTATTATGAACAAGCAAAGCAATAAACATTTTATGAATGGGTAGACATGAATGTGAAGTTGAAGCGAAGTATTTGATTTTTTCCTTTGTTAACAAAAGGGAAAAATTTACCATTGTCAAAATAAATAGTACACATTGTTAGAGACGTACTCTTTCATTACGTTCCTTATGTAATTTCATTACATAATGATACATCATTACATAATGATACAGTTAGGGATGCTTTTCATGAGGTGGACTGCATTTTTAGGTATCCACAGCTAGCTGCTTTTCAAATTGAATCACCCACAGCTTTTTTCAGGTGGAAATCCATATCAGGAAACCTGCAACTCAGATTCTTACTTTTGAAAATTTTGCCCTGTGACTTATCCCAAAAAAGCTGAAAGACATCATGATCAAAGAAATGAGATTTGTGAACTCTTACCATGCAAGCTCAATCTAGTTCTGGGTTTGGGGACTGATTAAATTTGATCTAGTCATTTCAGTCAAAGCTGATACAAGATGCCTGATGGGTGTAGCCTTCATTCTGAAGTTTGCTTCTTGCCTACTGCATAAGAAAATTTATTTTACCACTATATGGATTCACAATTTGTTAATAGTTAGATCTAGTAAAGGGCATAACCTTATCTACAAAGGCACATTTCTAAAAAGGGAGTACAGAAGGAGAAAATTGAAACTGCCTTCTCCATAAATCAAGGACCAGTGAGGGGGCAAAACTGGAATTTCAATGAACCTCCTTTTTTAATGAATGGAAATCAAACTTGTTTTATTAGCGTGTGCTAAGGATGACTTCAGTGCACTGTCTGCAGAGCCTTCCTGCCCTCAAGCAGATCAACACTCCTGCCCAACTTGGTATCATCTGCAAACTTTCTCGGGGCGCACTCAATCCCCTTGTCCAGATCATTGATAAAGCTATTAAAGAGAACTGGCCCCAATACTGAGCCCTGGGGAACATCAGCTTTTCCCTATTTAGCATGAAGTATGTTCTGGTGGCCAGTGATGTCCAAGAATGTTTGACGTATTTATGGTATGTATGATCTGAATATTGAATTCCTGTCCTTAGTAAGATAGAGAATGCATTGGGAAATGAATCTTTTACCTCCTAAATGAGTGCCCTAGCCATTGAGCTTCTGGGATACATGCAAGAGTGTTCTACAGCTTTAACCAGAAAATTTAATTATTTTAATGAAATGCTGTTGTATCACAAGGTAACAAATACCTGTCACAAGTTAACAAATAGCTACGTAGTTGCCTCTTGGAGATATACACTAGGCTGTGGCTGGCATTTAAAATACAGTACAACCAGCCTTTCTAAATATATTTTCCTGCTTCACAATTTCATTATTCTCTTTATTCTCATCTGCATGTAGAAACCTTTTAATGGTTTGGGTTTGAGGGTGAGTATTAATATTGTTCTTTGGTTTTGTGGTGATACCTGTTAAGCTGTGTATTTCCCCTGGTTTTTGACAAAATTATGTATTTTTTGCCTTCTTTGAAATTCAGATTCACTCAGCATTTTAATCTGGGCCCATTTTATTTCTGCATATACCCCATGGTATTTGTTTATGCTTGATGAATTTCTCTGGAGATTTTTTGAAAAGCTTTGAGATTGACTGCCAGGTACTACAAACAGGTTCATTCAACACCGCAATCAGCTGTTCTATTAATGGAATCAATTTGAATAAATTTCATTAAGTAAAAGTTCTAAAAACAAAATACGGCATGTCAGGGAGGTTGTAAGAACTATGTTGTAGGGGTTCTGGTCCAAAAATAAGATCCTGGAAGCAATAGGATTTTTTTAACTGTTTTCTTTTTTCCTGTGGAAAATAAGATTTATAACAGGCAGTGCGCCATCCCTATTCACAGACAGACTTTATTGCTGTTTCAGATAAAGTACGTTCCTTAGAGAACAAATAGTTTTGAGCTATTTTGTTAGCTTGAGTCACTTTGGTGGAGTCACATCTGCAGTCTTTCCTAAATGTAGATTTACCATTTCCCCTACCAAATTTTAAAAGGCCATTCCACTGCATTTCAAGTGCTGCGTTAAACAGTGTAGCCATTGTCTTGTACCTGTGGCACCTCCTTGGGGTAGAGCATGCTTTCGCGTTCGGGTCTGGGTTGCAAGGACAGCCTGGGGTCTAATGACCATATGATCATGTGTTGAGATTAAAGCAGCCAGCAGTCGGTGGTTCCTTGAACACTGAAGAGAAGTTACTATTTTGGTAGTCATCACGGACAGTGGTTTATTTTGTGATCCTGGACCACAGGTAAGATCAGTAAGTGCAGCATTTGTGCCCTACAGAGGAGAATTTCTAACAGAATTTGAAGGGAAAGTGTTTGATCCTGTTAAAAAACACCGTCCCAAGGACTTCAAGCACCTGACCGGGCTTCCTCTTGTTTTGCATGTCAGTTTGCAACATACGTGAGATGTAAAGAACACACTGCTTAGTCCTGCTTCCCCTACATGTATTCATCCAGCGTTTTCATTTTTAAAGAGACTGTTGGTGTTAAAAACTGCTCCTGGAATTATAATCCCACTTTCTTGTCCTTTTGTACACCAGTTTCAGCAGAGGGCTATGAATTATTTTGCAAACTAATAGTTAAGCACCTTTGATCTAAAGATAACTTGGACCATCACATTATTGAGGTGATGCAGGTAAGTAATTTTGTGGGGAAAGGACCTAGTCACACTTTTCCTGGGTAACTATGTACCTAGTCTTGTAGCAGCAAAGGTAAGTACACAGTATAATTTGAAGCTGCAGGGAGTGCAAGCGGAACTCTATTCATGCGGTTTTAAACAAAATGGCGTGAAGGCAAGTTACAAAATACCTTCTTTATGTTCTGTGCAAAAGATTTCCTAGTAAATAATAATACAGAGCTGTCAGTATGCCAGGGAAATGCTATCAGTTCTGCAGCAAAATATGTTGCAAAGTGATTTAGCTGCCATAGGTGGAACTCTGTTTAAGGATAGAGTTCCTTAACACACTGCCTGAGATCTTCTGAAGTTGTAATACAAATGCCACAGACTCCTCTAGATTGCTTCTGAACCATTTCAGACCCATGAGAAATTCTTATATCCTTAAACACCCAGTAAAGGCAGGAGAATTAACTTGTCCTGAAAGGATAGTAAAGCTCAGAGAAGAGATGGTTTACAGAGATAGATTGATTGTTGTTTAAATGTTGTATGGAATACGGAGGTTGGGAACATAGGATCTTTGAGCTTATGTTAAATCCCAGAATTTTGAGACTTGAATTTTAAAATAAATAGCAGCAGAAGAGAGGATTAAAACAAACCATTTTGCGTTAGCGTCAGCAAGCTGAGCCAGGCCCACAGGTGATTAAAATGGTATAAATCCTGCCTCTTCTTGTAACAGGAGCTGGTAACTATAATAATGAAGGAGAAGGAGAGAGCCATCCTTCAGCACTGGATGCACCTGTGTAGCAGATGTGACCCTAATGACACTGTCATGTTCAGATTGTGAGCAATCGCTAGAAACAGGAGAAGTGTTACCAGAAATGAGGTGTCTGATTGCTGGGTCTTTGACTACTAATTCTCATACTTAGACCCAGCACTCAGTTTCAGAAACCTGTAGCCCAATTTACAAGCATGCAGAACACTTTGAAATTAAACAAAGACAGTGGGAGCTGGATTCTGAAAATCCTGCATGCTTTAAACAGGTAAGAAGAAATCAAGACAGCTCATCTCGAAGATGTACTGAACACTTTGATAGTGTTGTGCCTCAATTTTATCCATAAGAAGAGGTTACTGCAGGGAGCTGTTAAAATAAGCTATTTATTTTTTGTGAAACAGCTAATTAATACAGTGATTTGCATCCTAGAAGGATCCTATGAGGAAAATAATAATTTAGTATTCAGTGCAGCGTTTGGATATTTTACAATAAATGAGAAATACAAAATAAAGATTTTTAAGAAATCTGTCCATGCAATAGATATTGATAAACCTAAACATGGAACAGATAAAGGTCCTGTGGAAACAGTATGTGAGCCCCAAATTTATCATTAGGGGGCACAGGACTGGATTTCACATGCAACCTAAGTTTTGGTCATTCTTCATTTCTGAGTTCTTGACTTTGCAATTTAGCATTCTCGTTTATTTTGGGTTTTTTATTGTGTCTTATTTTCTCTTTATTATACCATATCTAGTAGTTGCAATGGGCTCTTACACAATAGTACATTATACCAGTGTATCTCCCCAAAAAAGACAAGTCCACTAGAACTTTTCATGTCTATGAGCTGCAGACAAATGTTTTTGACATCTAGATAAATATCTCTATGTTTCTATTGAGAGGTTCTAGATTTTGATCACTTGAGAGATTGTAATTAAACCTGTATTTAAAAGAAGGCAACAGCTAGAAGACTTGACTTGTTCTTGCAGCTGGAATGCTGAAAAGATGTTTTAAAATATTAGCTGTATTTTAAAGAAAATAAAGGAATAAAAGTGTTTTCAAGAGGGCTAGCACTGATTTACTATGACAGCAAAACCAAGTAGGCAATAAAGCTTTTTGGACTGGTAAGATCATGTGGAAGTCACAGAAATAGCTCTTCGTATTGCTGGAGTACTGCAGCGTCCGTGTGACCTTTCCAATGTGTTTTTGTTTTCTCTCTTCGCTGGGGAAAGCTACCTGCCCTCACTTCTTCTCCTCAGGGATTATCTTAAACTAGCAATTTTACAAACACAGCTCGTATCACCACTGTGTATTTGGCAGTGAAATTATGTGTTTTGAGCAGACTTTATAGCTTGGATGCCATCTGACTAAATCACCCAAACTCTTCTTATGAGTGAAACAGCCTCAGCAATTGAAAACCACTCATATGGGACTAGTTTTAATAAAACCACCAGAAGATATTTGTTTTCCTAGGCTTGAACCTCTTCTGCATCAGAAGGAATTTTAATAATTCTGTCGTTCAGGGACTGAAGAGTGTCATACTTTGGAGCACCAGCTATTAACACGACTAATATCAATTTTGCCTAACTAAAAGCCACACTGTCCCTTTTAACTCTTCCTTCTTTCTTTCCTTCATTGATTTCATGTCAGCACCTTTGAAAATGTGCCTATGAAGTGGTGCCTACACCAGATTGTTTTCACATTAACTTTCAAATTAAGTGTTTTTATAACACATTGACATAGCCAGTAAAACAAGATATTCTTTGTACTGCATTTGCATGTGGGCAATGGTTAGAATTCAAGATCTCAGTTGCTCATGCCACTATTGCATTTTAAATGCCCTTGTGTGCCTTGAACCAAAACATTCAAGTTGTTCCATCTACAAAACCTGGTCTTTTTAACTCAAGCATTAGTGGCATTGGACTTTATCTCTAGGGCTTGGTCATGGGCCCAGGCTCTTCACTAGGACATGGTTCCCTCACTGTCATCATGGAGACATACAATGAAACCACTCCAAAGGGCTGGGGCTTTCACTTTCTCACCCGTCTTTCCCTGTCCCTCTTTGTCCCTCTGTTAGGAGCTGTACTCTAAAGCTTCCCGTGCTTTAGCGGAGTTGGTGACGGAGCTGTTTCTTCAGACCCTGCCTGTTGTGACCGGCCTCTCTGTAAGAGAATGTGAGCTTCTGAAAGAGGAGTGGCAGGAGAATTTGGTACCACACCTGGAGAAATGGGAGACGCACCGCCAGAGACGTTGGAAGCTTTTCCAGGAACAGCTGTTGGAAGAAAAAAAAGTAAGACCCCTATTATGTTCTGGGACCCCAGGATCTGAAAACAGAGCTATGGAAAAAAAATTATGAAGATACTTAACTGTGGAGAGTATTTTGTGTATAAATATATAGCCGAGATGCAGACACAGGTCCAGACTTGGGATGGGCAGTTTGACTTGCAGTATGGAGTAAATATATATGCTGTGCATGTAGACTTGCATAGAGGAGTTGAGACTAATTGCTGAACATCTGTCCACAGTGTTTGACAGCTTTGTCAGTACATAAACATTTTTTGTCAAGGCTACTGTCTGATGTCTTCAAGTCTTGAGCATCTACAGAAACAGTTCAAAAAAACTTTCATCTGGTCTGTTTGAAGAGGGTACATATGAGTACAGCTTACAGGAAAGGAGGCCTTACAGTGATAAATATTTCTTAATCATTTGTATGTATTAATACTATAATAACTGAAAACATGATACACACCATATATAAAACTTATTCTTTACTTTGAGAAGGTGAAGAAACACATCCAGCTTTCCTGCTCTGTTTGTGCCCAGCACAGGGGGCACTGACACCAGAGGAGAAAAGCAACAATGGTAAAAGCAGAGGCAGGTATCTTCAGCATTAGGCTGGAACTCAAATATACCTTCAACTTATTCATGCGATGCTACGTCTTTATTAACATTGCTTTGAAGACTAACAAAGAGTCAAAGACAGACTTTCTCTATACAAAGGTGTGCCCCTTCCCAACTGTTTGTTTTTTTTTTTTTTTGTCCCTTCCCAACTGTTTGTGTGTGCTGCAACCACTGATGACAGTGAGGCTGCTCACAAGCTTTAAGTTAAGGGTGGGCATTTGTGTTCTCTGGGACTGCTGGCTAGCATTTAGTGTTTGAATTTGGCACACCTATACCTTCAGTGATTAATGAAACAATGTCCCTTTTTATCAAGGATTAAATTCAATATCTGACTTGGCAAGCTTAAACCTCTAGGTTGCCGTTCATTTCACATTCACCGAGGGTTCACAAATTGCCTGTCCTTGTATGTGAATGACCTGCACAGGCTGCTCTAGTAGGTGAAATATAAGCATGTCTCATAGAGCTTGGAGGCCAAAGTACTGTGGTGGTGTCTGCTGTCATTAAAAGCCACAGTCAGAGAAGGAGGAGCTTCTGGTGTGCAACTTGCAGTTAGTCTTAGAGGTCAGACTGCATGTTAGGGCACCTCTGCTCTGGTCCTTCCGCTGTCCCATTGAACCTCAGCCATTGCTCAGGGCCAGAGAGGATGCAGTTTAATGGCTAGGAGACTCTCCGCAGAGGGGGAGATCTCACATCTGAAGTTTTGTTCCAAAAATGATGTTTATGCATTCCTCTGTTACTGTCATGGGGCACAGTATTGAGTAGAGAAACCACACCCTGGGATTTTTTCTCAAGGGACTAAAAGGATTAGTTCATCTGCAGCACTCTGTTGCTGGATAATAGCTCTTTGGTCAGCACTGTATGATGGATTCATTATATGTGAATTCAGATGTTCCAGTCATGCCCAAGCACAGATTATTTAAATTAGAAAGTTGACTTTCCATCCCTTTCAGTGTACCATAGCATTCATAATATAAAGCATATGACTTCCTAGCTGAAAAAAGAAAGAATAAAGGGTTTGCTGACATCATTAACAGTAATTACTGAGCTATAGAGGAATTCAATTAGCAATGAGAGAGCTCTCACATTGGTCTCCAGGTCACCACCACTGCAGTTGGGCCTTATTCAATACAAAAATTTCCTCAGTGGCAGACAGAGCTGTCCTAAGGACACAAGTGATTCTGTGGGGTAAATTTCTAGAAGGGCTTCTCCTATTGGGAAAATGTGTGATTCCTCAAGACAGTATGCTTTGCAGAAGCCTAAGGAGCTTTTTTAACTTAATGCATGTGGCTTTTTGGAAGTGGTTTGAACTGGAAAAAAGTCTACTATATCTCCAAAGAGGGTATGCAGGGAGATAGCTATTCCACCAAGCTAGGCTGGCAGATGTTCCTGAATAAATGAGTCTGAAAAGCATCACGCTACCCATTATATTACATTCAAATGCAAAGTGCTTTTCTTGGCCCTTTCCTAATATAAACACAGCAGCATGCACATTTAAGCAATAAGCTGACACTTGCATCCTACAAAAAGGAGCACTTGGTTTCCACCTTAAGAAAAGAGGAGGATAGATCAGATACTTCTGACAGGTGATCATGTCATTTAGGAGATCCCATAGATATAACAGTGCTGAATATGACAGAAGATCCATAAATCAACATTCATATTGACAGGCCTTTTAATTTATCAGACATTTTCCAGCAGGAGATAGGTCTTTCATTTGCCTCTTGATAAATGTACTATACTTACATAGTCAGCTGCTTTGCAGACTTGGGAAGTCTAACACCAGAAGGCTTTTCACCAGGGTATTTATGTGTGCTTTTCAAGGTGGCTCAGAAAGACATTTTTCCCATTTACTTGAACTGTGGGGTCTTTTTAAGATTATCTTTCCTAGCATTTATATGTATCTGGATTATGATGTCTTTTGGGGGAAGGAGTGGAATCTCTTTTACAAATGAAAATAATCAATTTCATATTTAACTTTGCCTTATACACTTGAGGATGTGAGTGAGACAAATGGGAATAAATGACTAATGAAAATAAGTTTTGAGCATTTTCCCACATACCCCCTGCCTCATGATTTCTGTAGACAAACCCTCCTGCCTAGGCAGCGGTTATGGGGGAGCAGACTGCTGCACCAGGCTGAGGTACTTGCTTGGCATTCAATATGCATCACACCCCATCTACAGGCTGTTAGGGAGAAATTGCTTTCCTTTGATTTCCTGAATAATCTGTGCTAAAAATGTCAAACTGAGAGCTGCAGAAAAAAGAGTGAGCTTACTTGGGTCTAATTTGCTTTTGTACCTGAGGTCTAACTCAAAATATTTTATGGGTTTCATTACCTAAGAAAGGCATGTTCCTCACCTTTATTGCCAGAGAGTAATACTTAATGTTAGCAGTGCTCCAGAAGGTCTTTTTATGAACTTGTTGCAAGGAAGGAAAGCACTGAGAAGCTTACAGAGTGAAAACAGGATGAGGAGATTTCCATCCATTCCCAGATCAATTGCTTGACACCCAGAAAGCTGAACCGGCATCTGCTTGCCAGTTTTGACATGCTGGGCATTTTATCATTTTATCTTTGTTTTATACTTACTTTTTGATAGCAATTGGAATGACTTGTCAAGAAGCCAGACATTCCTCGGAGCTTTAGTCCCCCATTTACCATGCTTTTGTCACTGGTTTTACTGGTTAAAGGCAGGAATCTGAGAGCCTGAGTTCTGCTCCAGCCACTGAGTCTGTGCAGCAGCGTGGTTTTCCCCACTCCATACTGATCTGTCTCCGAGCAAAGTAAGGCCATTCCCAAGAACAGGAAAGCTTGCAGAGGCGCCTGGTGACTTGACCCAGCATTGGAAGATCAGTGCAGCACAAAACCTGACCTTTCTACCTGGCTTGATGAAGTAGTTGTCTCTGTTTTGCTGCTTTTCAGCCATACGCCAGCAGCCTCAAATTAAGATTCCCAGAGGATCTTTGCAGTTACATTTGTGTCTGTATGCGAGAGTTCTAGAATTTTGGAGGTGGAAAATAGCCCACCCTCTCAGCCCATCCTAGTGAGCTGCTAAAGTGTTGCATCCAATAAAACACACAATATTCTGTTTATTCCCAGCTGATCCTTCCCTTCTTGATCATCTTCCTAATGGCCTTTTTGAGACAAAACACTGGTTTACTATTTGGTCCAAATCTCAACCTTCATTATGTATCATGCTGTCTTAAATGTGTAATAATCCCCCTCCTTTCCTCTTTGTTCTCTTACTACTTATATGGCTGATGTACTTCTACTGTTCGGTTTAATTACTGTGCGCTGGGGGGGTTTTCTGCTGTATTCTCAGCTTTCCATTGGTCTCAGGGACGTAAAGAGACCTTTTTTAAATTTTGCATACATCTTACCTTAAATGCGCTCTCAGTGGAAAAGGTGACTTACTCTTTTCCTTTAAAAGAAACTTTGTTCACCACTACAGAACTAGGCTATTTCTTCATAAACAGAAGTAAACAACGACTACAATCCCTGTCTTTGTTATCATTCTGAGTGCCTTTTTGGATAGGATATACTGATAGCAGCAGAGGTGTTAAATGTTGGTTTCTTGGCTACAATATTACACCATTTACCATTCCAGTTGTAATTCAGAAAAAGTCTCCTGTCTTCTGTGTCTTGGTGATACATACCCTCATGCTGCTTCACAGCAAGTGTGCAGACAGGCCCTTCAAGAGCAACTAACTTATCAGTGAATAACCAGATCTCCAAAAATGATGGGAAGCCACATCTGAGCCACAGCCAGTCTCTCATTGAAAATGAAAATACTTCTAGAAAGTAAAAGGTCATTTTCAATCCCTTTTAACCGCTGAGAGAGACATTAAAATACACAATGCGATGGATCTACGAGGCGTACGCAGAGGTGTGAAACACTAGGAAGCCATATCCACAGAGCTGCTAAAGGGAAATGCTGATACAACTATTACTTCAAGCAAATGTTTGCCATCTGTTGTGCTGATACCTGGAGACCTGATAGACCTTAATTTGACACTTGCAGCATGCGGTCAGAGAAGGCACTGTGCTCAGCTGTGCTCTATAATTTTTAAGAATGGCTTAGACTCAAATCAGTTGAGGTCTGGCTACACAGGTATGTCTTGCGGCTCTCTCCGAGAGCAGCCTGGTGGGCTCCCCGGCACTGTACAGACTTTTGGGCTGTGCTTATGCTCTGCTGCCCTCTTGCCGTCTGTCAGCTGTTGTTGACTGCCTGCCCATCCTTCTCAGGCATTCTGCTGAGGAGCATGTGTTCTGGTAAGGTTTTCTGCATGGAGAGGGGTCAATTAGATGTGTTGCTGTGTATACTACAGAGAAGGCGCTATCCAAGAAAGAAATACATTTCTATTTTAAAGCCAAAGATGATGTGGTTTCTGATGTTCACACTTCCCGGGGGAGTTCATTCTGTGCTCACAGATAAAGCCTCTCTCCTGCACAGATCACTGCTTCCCAAAGACGACTACAAAATCCAGTAGGAAGACCCAGTACCACTCCCAATTCTTAGCAGTAACTACCATGCGATTACACATCTGATTCTTTGCTAGACATACTGATCTAGTGAAACCTTGCTGTCTGCAATAATAGAAAATTTAGTCCCTCATGTTCTGAATGAGGCTAGAACATGAAGTGAAGCTGTCAGAGAGCCTTAGTATTATATTTAATTTAGGGCTCTGCCTAAGTCTGGAGGCAACGTGCGTTTATCCAGCTGCCAGTGTAGACTAAAATATGCCCTTAGTCTCGCAGTAATAGAACTTGGGCCTTACAACCATTTCATCTTATGTCTTATTAGCCCTTTCATTCTGGCAATATGCCAAACAAAATCTTAAGTCCGTATCTCCAAAAGTTTACAGTCTAATGGCAAATCCATCAAAATATTTAAAGATTAAATTCTTTGATCTAAATATTACCCCGAAGGAGCTGTAAACTTGTAGTCAATACCTAATCACTCAGTAAACCTAATCACTCAATCACCTCCATTTTTAACTATTAGCACTGTGTACTATACACAAAAGTGTGATGGAAAATGGTACCTTTATTTTGTTCCTCTGTTGCTGAAACTGGAAAATCTGTAGGAGGCACAGCTGAGGGCTGATGCAAACCAGTGCAAAGCCTCCGTTTCTTTTCAGTGAGGTTTGTTTAAGGCTTCGATCATTGAGAAAAAAATATTCTTAAGTAGAATAATTTTAATTCAGGATGAGTTTGTTTCTTGAAAGAGCAGGGGGATTGTTTTTAGCAAAATAACATCAAATAAACCAATTTTTTTATTGTGGTGACTAGAATGGCTGACATCAGAGTATCTTAACAGTTGTAATTTTTTTCCCCTGCTTTTAGCTATGGATAAAGGAATATGCTCTGTCTGCTGTGATGCAAAAGCACCTGTCTGAGAAACAAGAGAAGATAATTCAAGCTGTCGTAAGCAGACTAGGATGCCTCAGTGATGAGTAAGAATGGTTTTATCCGTAAACAGTGGGTTAAAACTGCAGTGCTGCATGCATAGATAAAAACTTGTGTACATTACATTGTGGAAAGCAGTGTTGAGAGATTATGAGCATCTTCAGGCAGAGAGGCAGTTACTCTACTTTTTTGTTTTTTTCTCAACACCAAATTAAAAAAAACAGATATGACTTCTGGCAAGTAGAAAAAGTAGAGTCTTCTGTGATTTGTCGAGTAGTGTGCTTTCTGTGTACTTACTCCTATGTTTGTGAGTGATTCCTAATCTTGAACTAGCCTCTCTTTTTCACTCTGTATGTCACATTGTAGTTGGATATTCTTCAAGATAAAATGTGCGGTCCAGCACCATTTCAGCTCTACCTTTGCTTTCTGCTATTACAATCTCACTGACCATCGTTTTGCATAATGCCTCCTCTCTTGCATTCTCTGTCTCTATTCACCAAGGAAACTTTTAGTTCTATCTCATCTTTGTACAGCTAAACATCTATTTGAGAGAGCTACTTCTCAAAAACCCACAATTCTCTGTTATCATATGCCTTGTTTTGATTAAGATATCAAATTACTTCATTTACCAGGTTCTTCACATTGACAAAGATCAAAGTATCTGAAGACTTGCGTATTTGGGATATTGGTATTATTGTCATTGCACTGCTTTATTTTGGCACTACTTTTCAGTTCAACCTTACATTTCCACATTCTTTGACTTTAGCGTTTCCCAGCATTCAGTATCCATAGAGTTTACACATACACACAAATTAGATGCAGGCATAAACAATGTCATCCCCAGTGTGTACACAGATTTCACTCACCTGGTCCAGAATCAAATTCAAAATTTGCTAAGTGTAAAATTCACTACAAACTTGCTTCAGCCATGTCAGCCCTGCCAGCTAACACTAGCCTCAATGTCTCTTCAGAGTGTGCCTCCTTGTTAATCCAAGATATGCTGTCCTGTATTTTATTGAAATAACTTTCCTGTAGTTCTGATTACGTTCTCTTTTCATCTTATTTCAGGTCTCCTATTAATAAAAAAAAAAAACTTTTATTATGTAATTACCCATTTTTATTTATGTATTTTCTTCCTATTTATATTTTAACTGCAGTGTTACAGAACTAGAAGTCTATCACAGCAATATCCGTTCTTTACACGTGAGCAGCTTTCCAAAGCATGCTTTGTTCGAGAAGACATTACACAGAGTGAATACTTGTCATCTTTGAGCAATGACTTTGCTGAACTCAGGCGTGCCAAATCAGCAAGCAGCTTAGCTGATTGATTTCTAATGGTCATTCTTACAGGTCTGTTAACTATATATTGCAAAAACACCAACTTCTGCTGTGTTCAGTACTCAGAAGATTAACCCTCCGAAGAGTTGGAATGGAAGCCCTGGCCTGTATGAGACTGTCCAGAAAGAAGAGCTTGCTTCAGGAACTGAGAGTGCAACATACCCTGCAGAAGGGATCTTCCCCCTGCCAAGATGAGGACCAGTGGCAGTTACAGAAGGCAGTGGTAGGTACAGTGTCTGGGTGGTTTTCCTCCAGAGGTCTCATATGCTGTGATGTCTGGCATTAGAAGTAGCTGTAAAGGATTGCAAAAAATAAAAATATTCAAGTTCCAAATAGAAAGGAAAATATTCTCTGTCAAAAATGGACCCACTGCTGGCATAGGAGGCCCCTGAGTGTGTCTGTTTTAGTTTGGGCAGACATTTTAAATTCCATAATATATTATCTACTGGCTAACTGTCTGTGATATGTGTTATCAGAGCAAGCTTATTTAGCTATTTATTTTATATGAAAATACTAATGAAAGAAGGCAGGCCAACATGTATAAAGGACTTCTTCAAAAGTTACTGCTTCAGTGTAAAATAAACTCCTACTAATTCTGCTAGGAATTGTAATATGCACTTGACAAGTTCTTACTTGAGCATCAGAAGAAATTCTTTCCTCCACCAGACCTAGCAAGTTCTTCTATACTGTCATCATTTTTCATTCTGTTTTCTTTCTCCTCTGTCTATGAGATGCTCAACATCCATTCACCTGACATCCTTCTAAATAATCTGGCTCCTATAGGTCAAGGAGGTGGGAGCAAGTTGAAGGACTTTTAGAGTTGATATTCCCACAGGTCACTTTCAAATCTGTGACTGTGTCTTTTAGGGTTAATCAATTAAGTGTTGTTTGTTGTTTATTTATCTGCATTGGATATTTACCTGGAACAACACCTAGTTTCAGATTTCAACCTCAGAGGACCCTCCTAGTGGGCATCAGTGACAGCCCCTACCCAACCTACTGCAGCTGCACACATGGGTTGAACCCATCCAACACTTTGCAGCTCTGTGCTCCATGCTGTCACTGTGTAATTAGCTGAAAGATAATATTTTGTGTTCCTGTAATTCTGATTTTCATAACACAAACCCTAATTCTGCACTTAGAAGAGGAATAAGGAAATTCTGTCTGCTGCCATTTTCACATCTAATATTTCTATTGAAGTAGTTCCTGTTAAGTGTGAAAATTGCAAAACCTCATTAACTTTCAGAAGAAATAAAATATAAAATAATAAAATACAAATGCATATGACTGCATTTTTCTTGTTATGTGCTTTCCACTACTCTCTCTCACTTAGCTCCCACAGGGACATTAATCGATGCAATCACTGTGTTCCCTAACAAAAATGAAATGTCCACAGGTATTATTGTTCCTTTGGCCTCGCTCCTTTACAGCCTCTTTCCAAGGCCAGCTAAAACCCATCTCACAAGGAAGTGCCTAAAAATACACGTATAAGATCCTTGCTGCCAAAGAAGTAGGTCCAGGGTGTGGAATTGTGAAAAGTCAGAGACAAAGAAATGTTATGAACAACCTCCAAAACTAGAAGCAATGTTTAAGGAGTTAAGGAAGAAGTTAATTTACAGATACTCAATGAGAGCTTTAGACATACCATGTTGTTTGAACTAAACTTAGTCTTAGCTTGTGCCATTTTAGACTGGTAGACAGTGCCATGTCTATCTGTTGATTTCATATAAAATGTAAAACGACACTAAATAATCCTAGCTTGGACATGATAACGTGACATTTCGTGTCTTAAAAAAAAGAGAAATGGCTTAATGACATTCAGACTGTCTAAAAAAAAATCAAAAACATATGTCTGAGCTATAAATAAAGACATGTCAGAATAACCCAGCATTAATAGGGACATCATTATTTTCCACAGATGAATGTGGGCAGAGCAGGTTTTTTTTCTAATGCATTTCTTATTTCCAAGAGGGCATCAAATAGGGACTGTCGAATTCCCCAGAATAATTTAATGTTATTGAATCTTAAATAAGAATATTAATATGAGAGGGCCATCAGCAACTCAACAGAAGGCAATCCATGGAAGACTAAAACACATAAGGAAGACAGAACAGGTTGTGCTGGTGAGTGTATACTATTGTGTGCTAAACAGAGTTTAGAGGGAAAGTGAATTTAAAAAGCATAGAAAATGGTGGCAAGGATGGTCCAAAGACCTCAAGAGATTAGAACTCTTCAGCCTAAAAAAGAGGTGTCTTCTGGAATATTGTAGGCTTTAAAAGTGGCATAAAATATATGAATAGGAAACAGTTTTTCATTTTGTTTCTAATAAGAGAGCACCAAGCAAAGCTATTAGATGGCAGGTTCAAAATTAAGAAATGTATGGATAAACTGTAGAACTCACCACCAGGGGATGCTGTAGATGCCAAGAGTGCAAATGGTTTCCAAGTGCTATTAGATATGTTCATGACCTCACCCACCAATATACCACGTTTTTCTCAGGTAGACCCCACAAATTGTATGAGTATTCCAGGTGCATAACTGTATACTTGCCTTGTTCCTGTGCACTTTATTGAGACATCCACAATTATCCCTTACTGGACTCAGGATATTTGACCTAGATTGTTCATATTTTTAATAGAAATAAGACCAAATTCAACAATACAGAATACAAAAATGGGATTACATGACTTGGAAATTACTAATGGTACAGGATGCAGCAGTTATTGTATGTATCATGACAGAGGCAATAGTTTTGTTGCAAAGATAAATGTGTTAAATGACTGTACATAAGCTTCTGCTGGAAATTGGATTATTCTAAGTATTAAAACAGTAACAGTCTGAAGGGGTGTAGTACTTTTCTTTTAAAGTGATGCTGACTAAGTTTGTCAACGTATTTAAATGGTAGTACTATCTTTTTGTCTGATTACCAGGAGTCCCACATTCTGGAAGAGGAAGAGAAGCTTGAAGAAGAAGCACAACAAACCCATTTAGAATTTCACCAGCAGCTAGTCACAGAAATTCAAGAAGCTCTTCATTTTCTTCAGCAGCACATGGAGCAGGTGATTGGGCGGACACTGCTGCAGCATGCCCGGCGGGAAGCTGGAAAAAAGAATTCAGATGATGGACAGGACTTCAAGGTATGGAAATGTTCAGTAGCGGTTTTCCAAACAAAATGAGTGCTACTTTGCTAAAATGGAGGCAATTTCATTTATGCATTACCCTATGCCTAGAAGTATCAGCAAGAGACCATTACAACCTGTGTTAAAACTGAAGATACCTTGCGAAGTATTTACAAACTAACACTTAGGTAGAAGCACAGTATTTTCTAATGAATTGCTATAGCAGCCAAAACAGGTTTTGTTAAGCTAACCCCTGGGACATAAAAAAAAATTGAGAGAGTTCTTGATAACAGAGAGCAACAAAAATGAGGAAGAAATTGAGATGGTTAGCTATTGATGAAGGTTTTATGGTTAATTAATAGTATTTGTGTATTAACAGCTTAATATGAATTAATAGATAAATAATTAAAATTAAAACTTGCTTCATAGGTTAATAAAATTATTCCAAAGTAAATATTTGGGTTTTCTGTTTAATGGAAAGTTGTAGTAGAGCTGCACATATATCGATTTGCTTTGCTGGCAGTCAGGTTGACAGGTAAAATGTGCTATAGAGATTAAACAGATAGGGGAGTGGCCCCTTCCCAGATAGAGGTTAGGCACATTAGAAAGATTTTACTGTAATTTTTCATGTTGAAATGTCCCATGGATGAATAGAAATACCTGTTTTCCAGTGTCTCAGTCTGCCACATTTTTAAAACACAAAATTCACAGTTTTCTGTGCACATACAAAATTAGATGGAGTCTTCAGTTTTAGACAGATCAAAATACTTCAGTTTTGATTAAGAGAATTAATTGTGATTTGTACTGTACAATACAGGAGAGACTGGTGGAAGCTGCTGTAGAAAGTGTGTATGGGACCAGCAATAATATCAATAGACTTGTGCAAAACTACTATCAGCAATTAGGAAAAATCACAGAAGGCTATGAAGGGAAAAAGCTTCAACAATTGAAATCCTTACAAGGTATGTATGATACTGACGACTATAAGATAATTCTGTTTTTTTAATAGATAAATTAATTTTCTTATCACTGCAAAGATTGCTTTTAAAGATAATAGAAATCTGTTATTTAAAGTAAGCAACAAAGCAAAATGAATGTGTAGGTCCATTTCCATCTTTTGAAGGAGAAGTGATAGAACTGTTATTATTAATAATTACTTGAATTACTGTCATAGATGCAGGACCCTGTTACTCGAAGTTTGATATAGACACACCCAGAACCCAGCATTGGAGATTATAGTTTAACCATAAACTCTGGTTCGCCAAGCTAAGATCAGAGATACCACCATAGTCACAACCACCAGCAGTTGATTTTCTGGTGCTCTAAACCTCAGCACAAGGCAGAAGAATTTAGAAAGACAAGAGTTGTACAAGTATTAGATTGTACAGCCGACGTCTATTATAAACACTGTACAACTTTGTATATTAATATATGCAAATAAAATGAATCAATGACTCAAATATTTATGGGGGAGAGAGAGGGTATATAATAGGCACCTACAAGCTGAATCTTTGCCCTACAAGGGAGGAGATCTGGGTTTGCAATCCCTGCTCCCATGTTAGAAAACATAAACATCATTGGCAGACAGTCTGCTTCCTCTGAGGTGACTGCCCTCAGCTTTGTGGAGTAGATTCCTTTTTTTGGCTCAGTGAAATGTTGTTGTCTCTGAAGTTCAGGAAATGCATTAGAGGAGACACCAAAAAGCCAAGCATGCCCATCCTGGAACACTGTGTGAACTACGACATTGTTTTTTAGAGGTCAACCATGACCCTCTTACAGGTTGTGAGACTGCTGTGAGAAGAGGTTTATGAACTGATGGATCTCACATAAATAGAGGCAGTTTCTCCTGGAATTATTTTTTATTGTTCAGTTCAAGACAAGAGAACAAAAGCAAACCATGCTTATTGATTTCTTATGTAAACACTCTCCCCTTCGCTGGGTGAAGGCTGTTGGCATTAAATGAAGTTAGCAAGTTAGGAAAATGGCAATATCATCAGAGGCTAAGTATTTGAGACACATGGAATGGATTTTTTTTCCCAAAAATAGACTTAGTAATTTTAAGTAGAAATGATTCTTTAACCACATAAGAGAATTTTTGAAGAGGAGCAGGTGTATCCACTCAAGGCTGAGATCCAGAGATGAGTTGGTAGGAAGGATTTGTGAGACCCACTAGGAGCTAGATAAGCTCACTTGTTATAAGACAGAACCGACCTGTTCTGCACTACCCTGTTGTGATCCTTGAAGACTTTAATATTGGAAGCTGAAGTGCTAGGGTTAGGCAAAATCTGTGCAGGGATTTTTGACAATCTGTATTCTAGACATTGGCAGCTAGCAAGGTAGTTGGTTGCTTAAGTTCTCACAAAGTCCCTCTTTGGTATTTCTTTGGCCCTGATTCAGCCAACTAGAGAGACAAGTCCCTTAGATTTGATTTGAGTTCCTTTACATGGGAATTAGAACTGAAGCCTGTTCCAGAATGCTCCTCTGATCTGAGCTGAGATGGATGTCATTACACACTTGAATGTTCTGCTTCATCAGTGTTTTGATATTGCTCTCAACTGGTCTCCCAATGAGGTTGTGAGACCTAGAATACCAGTCACTAGAACCCCAGTCAGCTTTCTGGTAATTGCTCATTTAGGTTATTTTTTCTCCTAGAGTTTGTTTGAATATCTTATTGTTTCAGTGTATTGATGTTCCATGAACTACAAGGAGGGAAATCACAAGTGTAAGCAAAGCACATTCCCTTTTCAGCTGAAGAAAAAGAAAATCCTACTGCTGCAATGTAAGCCTACGGGCATGAGGGAGGATGAGAGTATTTATGTTGGTAATAGAAGCAGGAGTGAGTGTTTTAGATTTAGGTGGCCAGAGAGAAACACAGCTGAAATTCACGGATCAAATGAACTGCTACAGTGAAAAAATATTGTAAACCTACATGTGCATGCAGCAGCCCAGCTGAGATTTTCAATATCAACAGATAACTACTTCAGCTTTGGTGCTTTTTACATTAGGAGTGAGCACTAACATGTAATAAGGGACTTTGATTCTTTAGTACACATAAATCGTTCTTTAACCTAAAAGTCCAAATTTGTGATGCAAAACCCCTCTCCTTTCTCATTTCAGCTGCTCCAAGCTCAGCCAGGAGGCAGAACAGCCATGTTTTTTCCTTTTCAGAAGGGGCTGCTCTGTTAGGTGATCTCCAAGCATGATTATTACACTGAGAGTGTGATCCTGCTCACCAAATACTCTCATAACTTCTCTCTCTAAAACACAAGATGGAAGAAAGCAGTGGTGGTAATAGAGCCACCTAGTGTGTGATAGTCCCGGGGTTAGAATGGCCACATAGGAAATTTCTTATGTATTTTGTTCAGTGATAGCTAAATGGGAGTAAAGACCATTAATTCTCTCTCCCAGTGACTGTGCTTAGTGTCAGGCCAGAGGATTTTGCTTCTTTGGGCATCCCTTGGCCTAGTAAATCTGAATTTACAGTCTGTCTGGCACAGCCACAGGTCAAAATCTGGCTAGTACCTCACCTCACCCAGCAGCCCAGCCTAGAATACATTCAGTAACTGCTCCCTGATGGTGCCATTAGTAGGACATGTGCCTGTCAGCCTCTCTGAGCATTCGGAAAAGGTTGGATGCTCCCCAAATGAATGTTACATACCTTAAACTGTTACGTACCCATTCATCTCCCTCCTTCTGTGTTTTTATTTAAAAGCAGTAGTGCAAGGAAACTGGCCCTGTCTGTCAGACATGCCCCAAGCCTTGCTGACGGACAGGACTTCAGGGTCAAGTCGGGAGCCCGGTGAGCAGATAAATACCAAAAGACTCGCAGAGTGTGAGCATATGCAAACTTACCCAGAATACTTCACCGTCAAATGAGGGGACATCTAGTGAAGTTAGGCATTCCCAGGACTAAGTGGCCTCTGAGCAAAGGTTTTCTTTACATTGTGTTTTTCATTTAGGTATTACAGTTCTTGCTAAAGGCGTCAAGGTCTTTTCATAAAATTTCTGCTTTGAGTTCCATGTTACTCAGTTAACCTAGTGGGACAAGTAGATAAAAATAGAAATTCAGTGACATTACCATCTCAGCTAAGTGATGCACGAACTATTGTCTATGCAACAGATCACAGTCACAGAGCAAGAGTGTGTAAGAAGTACTTCATACCCCTAAGAAGCAGTAACTTTGGAAAGACTACCTAGAGCAGGGATTAATTTATGCTGATGCAAAAGATAGATTGTAAGGTTGCCACAGCTCAGAGTTTTTAATTTTGAGCAGAAGATTTTACAAAAACATTATTTCAGCAGATAGAGGTGAAAGGAACAGACTTAAGAAGAAAGAGGAGGATGAAATGGCATTGAAAGAAAAACAGACCAAAGGCCTCCTGAACGTATCATCCACAGTCCACCAACGGTAAGAGCTGGCAATAGCACTACTGACTGTAAATGCTGTGAGTGTTTGCAGATCTGTGTAAATGTCTAGCTGAATAAATGTCTTGGTTTTGCATTTTGTATTTGTCTTTGATGGAAAAGAAATATCTGTTGCCAAATTACATCTACCCTTTGATCTCAGAGAACGACTTTCTTATTAAGTAAACTTTTTGATGCTCATTAATTACAGACTGAAGAATTATACATAGACAGTTTGAAAAGTGGGAACAATGCCAAAACATATGCCAAATTTTAAAAGAAATTTAACATAAATGTAGGATGGGAAGCAATGCTGTCTAATTCATTATGTTCCATCTTTACTACTTTGAACATCAAAAGTGTTTGTTAGTTTGCTGTTGAGTAAACATATACCATAATGAAAAGAAAATGTCTGAAGCATAAATAATACTCAAAATGTCAAGAAAATTTCAGTGAATGCCTTGGACAATCAAGATTACTTGCACTAAATTTAGATTGGAATCCCTTAAATGTTAATTAAATAAAAATCATATTTAATTCATTACTGATTTTATGAAACTTAGAGTCCAGACAAAATGCACTGCAATTCCAAAGGAATAAGTTGTCATAAAAAGCTGTATGACTTGGCATGTACATTATACATTTTTGTAATAATTTTATTTCTTTACTCTTGTTTTATTATCCAGAACAACACAGCATCTGCAATTTTGACGTTGTAAAGAGGTTAATTCTTTTTTTAGATATCCTGTTACTTCTAAATTGAAAGAAATCACTGCCCATTTTCTGGTTTTCATCTGTTTTGAATGTTTTTTTTCTGTTTTGAATTAGTATAGAAATGGATTCATGTACTAAAGGGCTTCATAAAGGATCTGTTAATTATTCATTATCAAGTTTATAATTTATTCTGACATAGAAATTCACTTCTAGCTGTTGTCTCCCATTTTTCTCCCATAGTCTATCCTAGTGTCTTAAAACAAAATACAATCAAATTGGCCTTCATGCAAGCAGAAATATGGTATGGAAGAATGTAACTATTCAGTATCTAAGCTGGTCTCATAACCATTGGTAATCAAATCCATTTTCCTATTGTCATTATGATTTCCTTTACCATCAAATCCCAGTCCTGTGTAAATTAATGAGAAAATTTCCATTAATTTTTCTAACTCTTATTAAACTCAACAACATAGATTGTTCTATTTTCTTTTGCCCTTGGTGCAAGGTTATGAGTGTTGAGTTCAAAAAGCAAATTTTGAAAGCTAACCTTCTGTAAGCATTGACTATTATAATATCAACTTCATTATGTGTAGATGTCAGAAACAATTTGTGTTATCTCTCTCCCTGAGGAATATAATGGGTGGTTGACAGCATTGCTTCAAAGTAGATCAGGCAAGAGAACAGAAGAAATACAGATTGAGCAAAGTTGCAGCCATTCAGGTTCCACTGTATTAATATTAATCTTTAACCAGCAAAATAATACAAGTGAAGAATATAGTTGTCAATGCTCTCAACTGCCAAGTTTTGAATTACCATGTTTCTGGCTCAGTCTCAATCTGGTACTGAATGAAAAGCGTAATTCTTAATCCCTTTTCTTCACACCTGATCTTCTAACAGCTTGTCCCTTTGGCAAGCAGACAGTAAAGCTGACTTTAGAAACATATGATGGTTTTGAAACATTAGAAGCTGAACTCCAGCTCCTGAAGTCCAGGCATGGACAACCCAAACTCCTGCTGCAGTTGCTACCTCTGAAAGAAGCTTCTATCCCATGGAGAGCAAAGACAGGTTATTAAAATAAGTAAATCTGTCAAAAAATCTACTGCAAAATTTTTTGTCCCGGCAGATGCTGGCTGGGCCGATATTGTTAATAAGGCTTTCTCTCTATGACATCTTCTAAATACACTTTGCCAGGGTTGTATTCCCCCCTTGAACTGAACAACATTGATACTCTTAAATTTCTTTTGACCAGGATGGTGCTGCAGCAAAAGAAGGTTTGGGCTCAGTTTGAAATGCAGCAGCAAATACGTCTGGAGTCTCTGAAGCAGAAGCTGCTGGGATTGCATCACCTAGAAACTGAGTTGGAGAATCAGCTACGGGTAAATCATGGTAAAATGACTCACGTGCCTGAAGCACTCCATGGCAAAACACTGGACAGGTTGTAAGGGTCTCTTTGCTGTCCTAGTTGAAATCAGTGCTAAGTCTTGTAGGAAACACTTCGCCATATTCTTTCCTGTGTTTCTGCAATGACATAGGCATTTTTTTTGTCATGCCACATGGCACATAACATAACCCAGAATCAAACTGGCTTATCCTTATGTTTAGGAAGCAGAGCAGGACTTTGTGAGTGAGTTGGCTGTGCTGGCCCGAGTCCCAGTGGCTGTGAAGAAGAAGCCTTCCAAAAGGAGCAAGCTAGCAGGTTGGTACAATCCTGAATTGTGTAAAAAAAAAAATCACATCATTCCACATATCAGTGCATATTTTGCAATATAACACAATGGAGTTTCAGGAAAGATTTTTCATCAGTGCCATTTCCCTAATTAGAATGTAGAAAAGTAAGGCAACCTTCCAAGGTCACCAAGGTCACCAGTAGCACAGCCACAAATAAGTGTCACCATTCCTCACTCCAGAACCGTCCTTTAGCCAATAGATCACACTGGGTTCACTGAGGTAAGGCTTTGCCTTGCTCAAACCAAAATTATTTTTCATGTCTTTATCATGTTCTTTAGAAATTACTCTGTTCACCTCAATCACTAAGTCTTTGGGAGGATAGCAGAGCTGAATCACCCAGCTTTCATTCTACTGGTGGAATGGAAGAATCTCCTTCCCACACACATGCTCAAAAGTAAAATCTTACTCAGTCAGGAAACTTGAACTATTTATATGAAGTTATTGCAGTTTTAACAAATCAGACTAATTTATTATTCAAGAGATACTTAAGGACAAATCGTCAGAATAGCAGTTGCGTTTCCTGATCCGCATTTGGAGTGGAACGTGCAAATTCTTACCCTTTGAGACATGCAATCCTTCTGTCATTATCAGAATGAAACAATTGGCATTACATTTGAAAGGTGCTGAAAGGTGAGATGGATGTCCAAAAGGGAAAAGCAGCTCACTCACCTGGACAATTTTGAAGTCTCTCTTCCCCATTTGGTTGTTTCTCAAGCATGCAGAGCTGTTTGCCCTGGTAGGTACCATGACCCCAGGGGACACATGTGGAAGCTTTAGCTCTGGGGCCTAAAAGCAGTGAGTTTTTAATATCAGATTGTTCCCATTCAAATCACATAAAATTATGAATTGGCTTTTCTGCTGTTTGCTGGTAGTAAAAAGCCATTTTCAATTACTTGCTAAGAAAATCTATGATAGAGCTTTCAACTGTTGCACCTAATGGAAACTTACTTCCATGTTCAGCAAGTGTGAAAGTTCAAGGTCTGCTCTGTGAGAACTAACCAATGGTAAAAAAAACAGTATGTTAGACTAATGTAAAGTGGAATGATTTCCTTGGAATAATAACATGTATGTGTGAAGTGTTAGAGTGTATTTTTTAGCTTTAGGTTAATCAAAACCAAACAAGCTCTACTATATGTGATTTTTTTTTTTTAATCCACATGCATTTGGCAATTCAGGGGAAAAAACAAACTCAAAAAGACCGACCTTTCAGTCACCAGAGTCAGCAGGCAAAGATGATTGTCATGAAAATATACAAGAGCCCTCTGGACTGATGTCTGGCTTATGCAGGTACAGTAGAGGCTAAAAAAAGGGTATGTGAAAAACTATTTGTAAAAAGCAATACAAAATCTACTGCATAAGCAGGTGTGTCAATCAAACCCAAAATATAACGCCTACGCTAGCTGAGCTTCTTCCTTAACAGTTACTTCTCACATGTACTTGACCCTTTTTTCCCCCATATTCTTTTTTAAATTGAGGAAAATCATCTGAGTTTGCTTGTCTGTACTGCGACGTATTTTACAAATAACTTTAATTTTAGGTAGAAAAATGATAAATACTGTTTCCAAATTTCCTTTAATTAGGTTTTTTAAAACCTGAGTCACAGACAGCATAAATCAGCAGAGACAAGTGAATCCAATGGCACTAGGCTGACATGTAGCAACCAAAATATGGTCTGTGGTATTTAGGCTTTCAACTTCCACCTTTATTTCAGGAACAAAGGCAAACGCCAGTCTTTGGCTGATGAGGGTAGCAGCTCTAACAATGATTTTCTTGATAGATGTTTCAGTTGGCTTATGCTGGAGTGCTAACTAGAGGAGAAGAAACAGCTACAAACCTGAAAGATGCCAGCTGATTACTACGGGCAGATCAAACCAGCCAGCTGGTCGTTGGGGCTTGATATATTGAGCAGAGAAAATCCTGTTGACAGGCAAAGCAAACAGTTGGTTCTCAGGAGCCACAGGCCTTTGGGGAAAAGTATTTATCCCCTGAGTGACCTCAGCCTGGGACTGACTTCAGGAGATGGCTTCTTTCCCTGATGGCATCAACCCTTTTCACACACTCCTTTCCCACAGCCAACAAGGGATACGTGTGGAGGGAACAGGGACCCAACAAAGGAACGTTTCTCTTTATGCAACTTTGTTTTGGCAGCCTCAGCAGAGGCAGCTGAAACCAGTGAGTGCAGAAGTTATAATTATATAGCAAGCACCTTTTTTCTCTTACCAAAATTAATTTAGTTTAAGAGAGAATTGTAGGATTTGAAAATCTCTGTCTTTAATTTTGTTTTATGTTTCAGAGAGAGGTTACAGAGTCCACGTGAAGGGGAGACTGAACTAAGGAAAAATTCAAAGATGCTAAAAAAAAGAGGCAACAGGTAGTAAAAGCATTTATATGAGCTGTCTGAACACAAAGTGCCGAAGCATCCTTCTGGGGAATCTCAGCAGCTCTAAATACTTACTGAGCTGTTTTACTGAGGAACAACGAAGAACATCAATAATAACCGAGAAATTTTCTTTAGCTACAGACCAAAAATCAATCCCGGTTTCTTTTAGCTGTTAATAAAACATTCTCACTTGGTTTAGGTAAGGGGAAACAAGTAAGTCTTTAATATAAGCTCTTCCAGATTGCTTGGGCAATGTGGAGGGGAGATAGTTTTAGATTAGGAATATACCTGAGGAACGTGAGCTTGTAGCAAAACAGATCCACGCTAGGCTCATTGCCCAGGTCAGTGTATCTGGTAAGGTTTCATTACAATAGTGATGTACCATTTGCTTTTGAGCCTTAATGTGGTAGATCGTGTCTTAATATTTTGTGATTGCTGCTTTGGACTAACAAAAATAGATAGAAATGTAAAGAATACGTAAACAGACTTCAGATGGCATTGGTATGTCAAAAGATGACATTTGGTCTCTCTTTTGTTATATTTTAGTGCTTCCAAGGCTATGTATGCTTTTTTTAAATTTGTGCAAACATTTTTATAAATATATTTCTCTGTGTTTGTTTCAGATTTCAAATTATTATTTTTAGGAAGAATGAGACAAAAACAGTTTACTGTTTTGGTTTTTTTGTACTTCAGTTTCTAGTATTCTTCCTTAAGTACACTCTTTTGTTTCCAACTTACTTTGTTATGCTCATTATGTTTCTTATGGGAATTCTTCGTCTTATGCAAAGCAGCTGGTTCTTACTGGCTGTACGGAGCACCTGTATTGTGTAATAAATTGCCCCCTTAAGCAATCTTACAGCTTTCATGAAATGAAAATTTTCTGTCTTTTTAAAATGAACGTATGTTTTGCCTACTAAAAGGCTGTCCTTTGGCGCACGACAGAAAATACCACATTAGTTATGCAGTTTACCTCAGATAAAAGTGACTTTGCCAGGCATGTTACGCACAATTGTTAAAGGGCCAGTTTTCACTTCGATCATGGTAAAAACACTTTTTTTTCTAAAATGTAGCACTTAGGGCGTTTGATTCTGGTATTTCACCAATCAGTCTCTATGGTCTCTCTGCCTTCCTGATCTAGACATTTTAGTTACTGTTTGTTAGACTCTTTTTTAAATGGATGCAGCCTGTTTACCTCTGAACATCTTAATTCTGTAGTGCACTCTACATAGATAGCAAGAAGGAAGCTTTTAGTATTAGAGTCAATGATGTTTTAAAACACGCAGCGCAGCAGCGGCTCCTGTCGCAGTTAGGATGCAGCGTAATTAAGCCAAGCCAGGTCTCTAATTACCCAAGCGGGGTCTTCCACCACCCGAGTGGGGTCTCCCCGGATGCACCGTGACTCCTTTGGCTCGGCAGAGCTGAAATGGCTTTATCTCTCCCTTAGAAAACGTGGAAAGGTTCAGATTACCCCAAAAGCAGGGCAGCAGTGCCCTCTCCCGGGCATCTAGCAGGGTTTCCATCCCCTTGCTGGTGGAGATGACGGGCTGGGAGCACCGGGAAGGAGCCAGGAGGGTGCCAGCTCTCGGCGGGACCCTGGTGAGCCCGAGATCCCCACCTGGCACTGGGGCTGCCCCCTTGCCCGACATCCCTACGCTGGAGCTTCTGAAAAAAACCTGACGTTTCTTCTCTTCTACCACAAAGTCACCAACTTCTCAGTCTCCTTGAGGTATTCCATGGATTTGCTGTCCTGTTTGAAGTGCAGATTTTATGTGTGTCATGACACTTACTTAACATTGCTCCCCATCAGTGATGCAGATTTTGAACAAGAAAGAGTTTTATTAGACCAAGAAACAACTGTAGCAAAGGCTGAGCTAAGCTCACAACAGTTGCTCTTCAGTTTTTTTGAAACACTGTTCAAATTTTGTTATGTTATGCTGTTTTAACTATAGTAACAGTCAGTATCTGGATTCTGATACTCCCATCCCAAGATCTCCCTCCCATCTCCTGCCATAGTCATTACAGAATGATTCTTTTTTTTCCTACCTCTGGCCCCTCAGTTCAGTTTAAATCCATGTGACTGCTTATTTCAAAGCCAATACAAAACAGTACTGAGAGCGAGCTTTTTTTGTGATGCTGTAGAATACTTTATCACCAGCCAAACAATGGGCACAACTCATTGCAACAGTCACAAGTTTCAGCACAGAAGTTCCAATTACTCATCAAGAAGAACAGATTCTCACCATGAAATGGGTGAATCGCTGGAACAGGTAACTCAGAGAGGATGCAGAATATCCAACTTTGGAGAGTTTCAACACTCAGCTGGACAAGGTCCTGATCAGCCTAACCGTGAAGTTAGCCCTGCTTTGAGTAGGAGGCTGGGCTCCAGGTGATACCTCTTCCAACCTAAACCTGTCCATGATTCTGATATTCCTTCCTACTGATCTGTTACTGAAATGTTTGGTGCGTGTGTGTCATCTTCCCCACCACCACCACCCCTGTACTTCTCTGTATTTTAAGGGATGGTAGAAATTGCTTGTGAGCCAGGGATTGTGCCTAGGGAGTCCCTGGGAGATAAACTGCTAAGCAGTTTTGCAAACTGAGAGCAGTCTCCAGCATGGTGGATGTCAGATAAGGGAAAATGGAGGTACCTAGGTGCCAATCACAGCTCAAAACAACTTGCTTTAGGATGTAAATCTATGAAGCACTCTCTTTAGTTTATTTGGGAGAGACTCACAAGGAGCTTTGATCATGCTTTACAGGTACGTATCAAAAACACTTGCCGCAGAAATTTAGAGGAAAATGCCATGCGTTTTTTCTCTTTTAATATCAAGGGTAACAACTGTTGCAGCAGTTTATGATTGTGTTCAGCCTCATTCCCAGCTTTGACAAGGATGTGGCTCAAACAAATTCTAGGCATGGTGTTAGAGTCGGTGAGTGCATTATTTGTCATGAAAGAATCAAAATAGCCCATCTCAATGGTCTCTGTGCTGTAGAAAAATGTGGAAAGCCTTGTCTTGCAGAAGTCATGCTGAAAGGTGTCCTGGACCACACTGAAGCGGTGTGCAACTTAAAAGACTTGTACTTGGGACCTTCAAGCTGGTGCCAGCTCCTGTGCAATATGAGCAGTTTCATTCCTGACATAAACAAGCACTCCTAAGTAAGTGTGTCACTCATAAAGGTCCCTTAATCTAGCCTGTGGACACCGTAACCTGCTATTGCCAGGGCAAGCACCAGGTTAGCACCTCCACTCACTCCATCATGGCATTTACAGCAGTCTTTGGGAGCCATTCTGACATTCAAAGATCCTTACGTAGAACAGCTCTTTGGTTGTGTTTCTTCCATCTGAACAAGCGCATCTTCCATGTGTTCAGCAGAGACCATGAAGGGCTTCGTGTGCAGCTGCCCAGCCTGCCCTGTGCCTCTGCACTGGGAGGGCTCCTGGTCTCGGCACCCTCACAGCTGTGGCCACTGGTGCATCAGGAGATGGGCAAGGGTCCGGACCCTGCCAGCCAAAGACTTTCAGAAGGAAGCGTTGCAGTCACTGATGTACTTGCAGGTTGGTTTGCTTCCAGTTGTGAGGAAGAAGCTGCTAAGCTTAAAGCTTGGTAAAGCATGTAAGACTATATATGACTATATGTTTAAAGACAGCCTTGCATGTACATCTCGCTGTGCTAGAAAAATTACGTCATATGCAATTGTGTATTGGGTTTGCGTGGCCAGGTTTTGGTATGGGGGGCTGCAGAGGCGGCTTCTGTGAGAAGCTGC